>NW_027254772.1:2702500-2857833 GCF_044704955.1 Pristiophorus japonicus
GTCCTGTATCAATCCCCAAACTAATCCCACTGCCCCGCTCTCTCCCCATAGTCCTGTATCCATCCCCAAACTAATCCTACTGCCCCGCTCTCTCCCCATTGTCCTGTATCAATCTCCAAACTAATCCCACTGCCCCGCTCTCTCCCATTAATCCTGTATCAATCCCCAAACTAATCACACTGCCCCGCTCTCTCCCGATAGTCCTGTACCCATCCCCAAACTAATCCCACTGCCCCGCTCTCTCCCCATAGTCCTGTATCAATCTCCAAATTAATCCCACTGCCCCGCTCTCTCCCCATAGTCCTGTATCAATCCCCAAGCTAATCCCACTGCCCCGCTCTCTCCCCATAGTCCTGTATCAATCCCCAAACTAATCCCACTGCCCCGCTCTCTCCCCATCGTCCTGTATCAATCAAACGAATCCCACTGCCCTGCTCTCTCCCCATAGTCCTGTATCAATCCCCAAACTAATCCCACTGCCCCGCTCTCTCCCCATAGTCCTGTATCAATCAAACGAATCCCACTGCCCTGCTCTCTCCCCATAGTCCTGTATCAATCCCCAAACTAATCCCACTGCCCCGCTCTCTCCCCATAGTCCTGTATCAATCCCCAAACTAATCCCTCTGCCCCGCTCTCTCCCCATAGTCCTGTATCAATCCCCAAACTAATCCCACTGCCCCGCTCTCTCCCCATAGTCCTGTATCAATTCCCAAACTAATCCCACTACCCCGCTCTCTCCATAGCCCTGTATCAATCCCCAAAAGTAATCCCACTGCCCCGCTCTCTCCCCATAGTCCTGTATCCATCCCCAAACTAATCCCACTGCCCCGCTCTCTCCCCATAGTCCTGTATCCATCCCCAAACTAATCCTACTGCCCCGCTCTCTCCCCATAGTCCTGTATCAATCCCCAACCTAATCCCACTGCCCCGCTCTCTCCCCATAGCCCTGTATCAATCCACAAACTAATCCTACTGCCCCGCTCTCTCCCCATAGTCCTGTATCAATCCCCAAACTAATCCCACTGCCCCGCTCTCTCCCCATAGTCCTGTATCAATCTCCAAACTAATCCCACTGCCCCGCTCTCTCCCCATAGTCCTGTGTCAATCCCCAAACTAATCCCACTGCCCCGCTCTCTCCCCATAGTTCTGTATCAATCCCCAAACTAATCCCACTGCCCCGCTCTCTCCCCATAGCCCTGTATCAATCCTCAAACTAATCCCACTGCCCCGCTCTCTCCCCATAGTCCTGTATCAATCCCCAAACTAGCTCTCTCTCTGTCTCCCCCCCCTCACTCTCTCTCTCTCTCTCTCTATCTCTCTCTCTCTTTCTGTCTCTCTGTTTCTCCCTGTCTCTATCAGTCTTTCTCCCCCTCTCTCTCGCTCTCCGTCTTTGTTTCTCTCTTTCTCTCTCTCTGGCTCTCTCCCTCTCTGTCACACTCTCTCTCTCTCTCTGTCTCTCTCTCTCTCTCTCACTCTCTCTCTGTGTTTCTCTCTCTCTGTCTCTATTTCTGTGTTACTCATTCTCTGTCTCTATTTCAATCTCTCTATCTCTCTGTCTTTCTCTCTCTGTCTCTTTCTCTCTCTCTCTCTCTGTCTCTCTCTCTCTCTCTCTCTCTCTCTCACTCTCTATCTGTGTTTCTCTCTCTCTGTCTCCATTTCTGTGTTACTCATTCTCTGTCTCTATTTCTATCTCTCTATATTTCTGTCTTTCTCCCTCTGTCTCTTTCTCTGTCTCTCTCTCTCTGTCACCCTCTATTTCTGTCTCTCTCTCTCTCTCTCTCTGTCACCCTCTCTTTCTGTCACTCTCTCTCTGTCTCTCATTCTCTCTGTATCTCTCCCTGTCTTTATCTCTGTCTTTCCCTCTCTCTCTATCAATCTCTCTCTCTATCAATCTCTCTCTCTATTTCAATCTTTGTCTCTCTCTGTCATTCTCTCTCTCTGTCTCTCTATCTGTCTCTCTCTGTCTCTCTTACTCTCTCTCTCTCACTCTCTGTCACCCTCTCTCTGTCTTTCTTTCTCTCTCTCTCTCTCTCTGTTTCTCTCTCTCTCTCTCTATTTCTGTCTCTCTCGCGCCCTCTCTCTGTCTATCTGTATCTCTCCCGGTCTTTATCCCCATCCTTCACTCTCTCTATCAATCTCTCGCTCTGTCTCTTTCTCTCTCTCTGTCTCTCTCACTCTGTATCTTTCTCTCTCTCTCACGCTGTCGGTCTCTCTCTCTCTATCTCTCTGTCTGTCTCTCTGTCTCTCTCTCTCTCTGTTTCACTCTCTCTCTCTCTTTCCCTCTCTGTCCCTCTCTCCCTCTCGCTCTGTCTCTCTCTCTCTCTCTCTGTCTCTCTATCTGTCTTTCCCTCTCTCTCTCTGTCTCTCTCTCGCTCTGTCGCTCTCTCTGTCTGTCTCTCTGTCTCTCACTCTCTTTCACTCTCTCACTGTCTCTCTCCCTCTCGCTCTGTCTCTCTCTCTCTCTGTCTCTCTATCTGTCTTTCCCTCTCTCTCTCCGTCTCTCCCTCTCCCTCTGTCTTGCTGTCTCTCTGTATCTCTCCACAATTCTGTCTCTCTGTCTTTCTCTTTCGATCTGCCTATCTCTGTCTCTCTCTCTATCTGTCTGTCGATCTCTCTCTGTCTCTCTCTGTCTCTCTTTCTCTCCATCTTTCCCTCTCTCTCTGTCTCTCTCTCTCTGTCTCTCGATCTCTGTTTTTCTCTCCATTTTTCCCTCTCTCTCTCCCTCTCTCACACTCTCGCTCTGTCTCTCTCTCTATGTTTCTGTTTCTCACTCCATCTTTCCCTCTCTCTCTCCCTCTCTCACACTTTCGCTCTGTCTCTCTCTCTATGTTTCTGTTTCTCACTCCATCTTTCCCTCTCTCTCTCTCACACACAGTCTCGCTCTCTCTGTCTCGCTCTCTGTCTCTCTCTCTGTTTCTGTTTCTCTCTCCATCTTTCCCTTTCTCTCTGTCTCTCTTTCACTCTCGCTCTGTCTTTCTCTCTCTCTGTCTCTCTGTCTCTGTCTTTCCCTCCCTCTCGCTATCTCTCTCTCTCTCTCTCTCTGTCTTTCTCTCCATCTCTCCCTCTCTCTGTATCTCTCTATAATTATGTCTCTCTCATTCACTCTGTCTGTCTGCCTATCTCTGTCTCTCTCTCTGTGTCTCTGTTTCACTCTCTCCCTCTCTCTCTCTCTCTCTCACTCTCTATATCTCTGTCTCTCTCTCTCCGTGTCTCTGTTTCACTCTCTCCCTGTCTCTCTCTGTGTCAATCCCCAAACTAATCCCACTGCCCCGCTCTCTCCTCATAGTCCTGTATCAATCCCCAAACTAATCCCACTGCTCCGCTCTCTCCCCATAGTACTGTATCAATCCCCAAACTAATCCCACTGCCCCGCTCTCTCCCCATAGTCCTGTATCAATCCCCAAACTAATCCCACTGCCCCGCTCTCTCCCCATATTCCTGTATCAATCCGCAAACTAATCCCACTGCCCCGCTCTCTCCCCATAGTCCTGTATCAATCCCCAAACTAATCCCACTGCCCCGCTCTCTCCCCATAGCCCTGTATCAATCCGCAAACTAATCCCACTGTCCCGCTCTCTCCCCATAGTCCTGTATCAATCCCCAAACTAATCCCACTGCCCCGCTCTCTCCCCATATTCCTGTATCAATCCGCAAACTAATCCCACTGCCCCGCTCTCTCCCCATAGCCCTGTATCAATCCGCAAACTAATCCCACTGCCCCGCTCTCTCCCCATAGTCCTGTGTCAATCTCCAAACTAATCCCACTGCCCTGCTCTCTCTCCATAGCCCTGTATCAATCGCCAAACTAATCCCACTGCCCCACTCTCTCCCCATAGTCCTGTATCAAACCCAGAATCTATACAGAAAGAGAGAGAGAGTAGGGACACACACACTCTCTCTCTCTCTATGTCTCTCACTCTTTGTCTCGCTCTCTGTCTCTCTCTATGTCTGTCTCTCTCCCTCTCTCTCTCTCCATCTCTGTCTCTGTCTCACTCGATGTCTCTCCCTCTCTCTCTCTCCCTCTCTGTCTCTCTCTCTCTATGTCTGTCTACCTCTCTCTCCCTCCCTCTCTGTCTCTGTCTCACTCGATGTCTCTCTCCCTCTCTCTCTCTCCCTCTCTGTCTCTCTCTCTCTATGTCTGTCTACCTCTCTCTCCCTCCCTCTCTTTCTCTTTCTCACTTGATGTCTCTCTATCTCTCTCTCTCTCCCTCTCTGAGTATCTTTCTGCCCGCATCATCCGTGACCTGACAATGACTTGACCCCGCACGGATAGGGTCAGGAGCAGAGGTCAGAGGTCGGGAGTTAGAAAATGTAATACCAAATGACACATTGTAAATCCCAGTGAGACTGTAAACAAACCGATACAAATATAAAATGTGAGAAGACTTTAATAAAAAGTAAACGCAGACAGCAGCTCCATCCCCGCCCTTTCTCATCACTGCCCCGCTCCTTTGTATTAAAAAGCAGCAATAAGTTGTGCTCTGAAAGTGAGCACATTGCTCAGGTATCAGCACCACGCACCATTGGTGATGGGAAATACACAAACTATCTCTCTTCACACAGACCCGGAGTTTGTAAACCTTCGCTTTAAAGGGCTGAATGTTCACATTTCCTCCGTGCGGGCTGTAAAACTGGAGCCGATCCCCTAACACCCGAGTTGTGGGAGGTAAAAGTGAGAATTCACCCCAGAGTGTTTAACCCTCCCTTGTAGCCCATTGTAGACCACTGACAGCCAGGAGATGGGGATAGTGAGCTGGGCAAAGGTCTGTAAAGTTTTACAGTACAATATCACCAGCTGCTGGTGTACATCAGTACTGCAGTAATACCAACATTGGAGAGACATTCGCCTCATTTCACAATTCAGGCAAGGTCTTTCTTCAGAACTGAGAGATAATTGGATCAGAGAGAAGGTAAAATAAACAGGGGCCTGCAAAGTTGTCATTAAATCCCCTCACCTTCCTGAGTACATAACTCACTCAGAGAATTGTGAACCTGCGGAATTCTCTGCCTGACTCCAATGACTGAGTGAATCCCTTCCCACACTCAGAGAGGTGAACGGTCTCTCCCCAGTGTGAACTCACTGGTGTATCAGCAGGTGGGATAACTGAGTGAATCCCTTCCCACACTCAGAGAGGTGAACAGTCTCTCCCCAGTGTGAACTCACTGGTGTATCAGCAGGTGGGATAACTGAGTGAATCCCTTCCCACACTCAGAGAGGTGAACAGTCTCTCCCCAGTGTGAACTCGCTGGTGTATCAGCAGGTGGGATAACTGAGTGAATCCCTTCCCACACTCAGAGAGGTGAACGGTCTCTCCGCTGTGTGAACTCGCTGGTGTATCAGCAGGTGGGATAACTGAGTGAATCCCTTCCCACACTCAGAGAGGTGAACAGTCTCTCCCCAGTGTGAACTCACTGGTGTATCAGCAGGTGGGATAACTGAGTGAATCCCTTCCCACACTCAGAGAGGTGAACAGTCTCTCCCCAGTGTGAACTCGCTGGTGTATCAGCAGGTGGGATAACTGAGTGAATCCCTTCCCACACTCAGAGAGGTGAACGGTCTCTCCGCTGTGTGAACTCGCTGGTGTATCAGCAGGTGGGATAACTGAGTGAATCCCTTCCCACACTCAGAGAGGTGAACAGTCTCTCCCCAGTGTGAACTCACTGGTGTATCAGCAGGTGGGATAACGGAATGAATCCCTTCCCACCCTCAGAGAGGTGAACGGTCTCTCCCCAGTGTGAACTCGCTGGTGTATCAGCAGGTAGGATAACTGAGTGAATCCCTTCCCACACTCAGAGAGGTGAACAGTCTCTCCCCAGTGTGAACTCGCTGGTGTATCAGCAGGTAGGATAACTGAGTGAATGTCTTCCCACACTCAGAGAGGTGAACAGTCTCTCCCCAGTGTGAACTCACTGGTGTATCAGCAGGTGGGATAACGGAATGAATCCCTTCCCACCCTCAGAGAGGTGAACGGTCTCTCCCCAGTGTGAACTCGCTGGTGTATCAGCAGGTAGGATAACTGAGTGAATCCCTTCCCACCCTCAGAGAGGTGAACGGTCTCTCCCCAGTGTGAACTCGCTGGTGTATCAGCAGGTGGGATAACTGAATGAATCACTTCCCACACTCAGAGAGGTGAACAGTCTCTCCCCAGTGTGAACTCACTGGTGTATCAGCAGGTGGGATAACTGAGTGAATCACTTCCCACACTCAGAGAGGTGAACAGTCTCTCCACTGTGTGAACTCCCCGATGTGTTTCCAGCTGGGACGGGTAGTTGAAACATTTCCCACAGTCCCCACATTTACAGGTTTTTTCTCCAGTGTGACTGCACTTGTGTCTCTCCAGGTTGGATAATCGGCTGAATCCTTGCCCACACACACAGCACCTGTACAGTTTCTCCCCGCTGTGAACAGTGTTTTTTGCTTCCATGGTCAAAGGCCGAAGATATTCAGGTCCCGATGAATCGAATCACTCCATCAGGTCTGGATGTGATGTTAGGTTCGAGCCTCTGGTCGACAAATCTTCCCCGTTTAATACCCTGTAAAGTGAACTTCTGTAAAGTAATGTGAAAGAATAACAATAGAATATAAGAAATAGGAGCAGGAGTAGGCCATACGGCCCCTCGAGCCTGCTCCACCATTCAATAAGATCATGGCTGATCTGATCATGGACTCAGCTCCACTTCCCTGCCCGCTCCCCATAAACCTTTACTCCCATAATCGCTCAAAAATCTGTCTATCCCCGCCTTAAATATTTTCAATGTCCCGGCTTCCACAACTCCCTGGGACAGGGAATTCCACAGATTTATAACCCTCTGAGAATAAATTCCTCCTCATCTCAGTTTTAAATGGACGACCCCTTACTCTGAAACTATGCCCCTGGTTTTAGTTTCCCCTATGAGTGGAACATCCTCTCTGCATCCACCTTGTCAAGCCCCCTCAGTATCTTTTATGTTTCAATAAGATCACATCTCATTCTTCTTAACTTCAGTGTGCATAGGCCCAGCCTACTCAACCTTTCTTCATAAGTCAACCCCCTCACCTCAGGAATCAACCCTGTGAACCTTCTCTGAACTGCTTCCAATGTAAGTATATCCTTCCTTAAATACAGAGACCAAAACTGCACGCTGTACTCCAGGTGTGGCCTCATCAATACCCTGTACAGTTGTAGCAGGACTTCTCTGCTTTTATACTCTATCCCCCTTGCATTCCCAGCTTCTCCAATCTATCCAGGTAACTGAAGTCCCTCATCCCTGGAATCATTCTCGTAAATCTTTCCTGCACCCTCTATAAGGCCTTCATATTTTTCCAAAACTGCGTTGCACAGAGATGGGTCTGGATCACTGGACCCTGAGACTGATCCCTCACACACTGAGCCTCACATTCACACACACTTCAGCTGGGTCTGGATCACTGGACCCTGAGACTGGTCCATCACACACTGAGCCACACATTCACACACAGTTCAGCTGGGTCTGGATCACTGGACCCTCATTCTGCTGGTCCCTCACACACTGAGCCTCACATTCACACACACTTCAGCTGGGTCTGGATCACTGGACCCTCATTCTGCTGGTCCCTCACACACTGAGCCTCACATTCACACACACTTCAGCTGGGTCTGGATCACTGGACCCTGAGGCTGGTCCCTCACACACTGAGCCTCACATTCACACACACTTCAGCTGGGTTTGGAACACTGGACCCTGAGACTGGTCCCTCACACACTGAGCCTCACATTTACACACACTTCAGCTGGGTCTGGATCACTGGACCCTGAGACTGGTCCCTCACACACTAAGCCTCACATTTACACACACTTCAGCTGGGTCTGGATCACTGGACCCTGAGACTGGTCCCTCACACATGAGCCACACATTCACACACACTTCAGCTGGGTCTGGATCACTGCACCCTGAGACTGGTCCCTCACACACTGAGCCTCACATTCACACACACTTCAGCTGGGTCTGGATCACTGGACCCTGAGACTGGTCCCTCACACACTGAGCCACACATTCACACACACTTCAGCTGGGTCACGATCACTGGACCCTGAGACTGGTCCCTCACACACTGAGCCTCATATTCACACACACTTCAGCTGGGTCTGGATCACTGGAGCCTGAGACTGGTCCCTCACACACTGAGCCTCACATTCACACACACTTCAGCTGGGTCTGGAACACTGGACCCTGAGACTGGTCCCTCACACATTGAGCCTCACATTTACACACACTTCAGCTGAGTCTGGATCACTGGACCCTGAGAGTAGTCCCTCACACACTGAGCCTCACATTCACACACACTTCAGCTGGGTCTGGATCACTGGACCCTGAGACTGGTCCCTCACACACTGAGCCTCACATTCACACACACTTCAGCTGGGTCTGGATCACTGGATCCTGAGACTGGTCGCTCACACACTGAGCCTCACATTCACACACACTTTAGCTGGGTCTGGATCACTGGAACCTGAGACTGGTCCCTCACACACTGAGCCTCACATTCACACACTTCAGCTGGGTCTGGATCACTGGACCCTGAGACTGGTCCCTCACACACTGAGCCTCACATTCACACACACTTCAGCTGGGTCTGGATCACTGGACCCTGAGAGTAGTCCCTCACACACTGAGCCTCACATTCACACACACTTCAGCTGGGTCTGGATCACTGGACCCTGAGGCTGGTCCATTACAAGCTTAGCCTCACATTCACACACACTTCAGCTGGGTCTGGATCACTGCATCCTGAGACTGGTCCCTCACACACTGAGCCTCACATTCACACACACTTCAGCTGGGTCTGGATCACTCGACCCTGAGACTGGTCCCTCACACACTGAGGTACACATTCACACACACTTCAGCTGCCTCTGGATCACTGGACCCTGAGACTGGTCCCTCAGACACTGAGCCTCAAATTCACACACACTTCAGCTGGGTCTGGATCACTGGAACCTGAGACTGGTCCCTCACACACTGAGCCTCACATTCACACACACTTCAGCTGGGTCTGGAACACTGGATCCTGAGACTGGTCCCTCACACACTGAGCCTCACATTCACACACACTTCAGCTGGGTCTGGATCACTGGATCCTGAGACTGGTCTCTCACACACTGAGCCTCACATTCACACACACTTCAGCTGGGTCTGGATCACTGGATCCTGAGACTGGTCCCTCACACACTGAGCCTCACATTCACACACACTTCAGCTGGGTCTGGATCACTGGACCCTGAGGCTGGTCCCTCACACACTGAGCCTCACATTCACACACACTTCAGCTGGGTCTGGATCACTGGACCCTGAGACTGGTCCATTACACACTGAGTCTCACATTCACACACACTTCAGCTGGGTCTGGATCACTGGATCCTGAGGCTGGTCCCTCACACACTGAGCCTCACATTCACACACACTTCAGCTGGGTCTGGATCACTGGATCCTGAGACTGGTCCCTCACACACTGAGCCTCACATTCACACACACTTCAGCTGGGTCTGGATCACTGGACCCTGAGGCTGGTCCCTCACACACTGAGCCTCAAATTCACACAAACTTCAGCTGGGTCTGTATCACTGGACCCTGAGACTGGTCGCTCACACACTGAGCCTCACATTCACACACACTTCTGCTGGGTCTGGATCACTGGACCCTGAGACTGGTCCCTCACACACTGAACTTCACATTCACACACACTTCAGCTGGGTCTGGATCACTGGACCCTGAGACTGGTCCCTCACACACAGAGCCTCACATTCACACAAACTTCAGCTGGGTCTGGATCACTGGACCCTGAGACTGGTCCCTCACACACTGAGCCACACATTCACACACACTTCAGCTGGGTCACGATCACTGGACCCTGAGAGTTGTCCCTCACACACTGAGCCTCACATTCACACACACTTCAGCTGGGTCTGGATCACTGGACCCTGAGACTGGTCCCTCACACACTGAGCCTCACATTCACAAACACTTCAGCTGGGTCTGTATCACTGGAGCCTGAGGCTGGTCCCTCACACACTGAGCCTCACATTCACACACACTTCAGCTGGGTCTGGATCACTGGATCCTGAGACTGGTCGCTCACACACTGAGCCTCACATTCACACACACTTCAGCTGGGTCTGGTTCACTGGAGCCTGAGACTGGTCCCTCACACACTGAGCCTCACATTCACACACACTTCAGCTGGGTCTGGATCACTAGACCCTGAGACTGGTCCCTCACACACAGAGCCTCACATTCACACACACTTCAGCTGGGTCTGGATCACTGGATCCTGAGACTGGTCGCTCACACACTGAGCCTCACATTCACACACACTTCAGCTGGGTCTGGATCACTGGACCCTGAGGCTGGTCCATTACAAACTTAGCCTCACATTCACACACACTTCAGCTGGGTCTGGATCACTGGACCCTGAGACTGGTCCCTCACACACACTGAGCCTCAAATTCACACACACTTCAGCTGGGTCTGGATCACTGGATCCTGAGACTGGTCTCTCACACACTGAGCCTCACATTCACACACACTTCAGCTGGGTCTGGATCACTGGATCCTGAGACTGGTCCCTCACACACTGAGCCTCACATTCACACACACTTCAGCTGGGTCTGGATCACTGGACCCTGAGGCTGGTCCCTCACACACTGAGCCTCACATTCACACACACTTCAGCTGGGTCTGGATCACTGGACCCTGAGACTGGTCCATTACACAATGAGTCTCACATTCACACACACTTCAGCTGGGCCTGGATCACTGCATCCTGAGGCTGGTCCCTCAGACACTGAGCCTCACATTCACACACACTTCAGCTGGGTCTGGATCACTGGATCCTGAGACTGGTCCCTCACACACTGAGCCTCACATTCACACACACTTCAGTTGGGTCTGGATCACTGGACCCTGAGGCTGGTCCCTCACACACTGAGCCTCACATTCACACACACTTCAGCTGGGTCTGTATCACTGGACCCTGAGACTGGTCCCTCACACACTGAGCCTCACATTCACACACACTTCTGCTGGGTCTGGATCACTGGACCCTGAGACTGGTCCCTCACACACTGAACTTCACATTCACACACACTTCAGCTGGGTCTGGATCACTGGACCCTGAGACTGGTCCCACACACACTGAGCCTCACATTCACACACACTTCAGCTGGGTCTGGATCACTAGACCCTGAGGCTGGTCCCTCGCACTCTGAGCCTCACATTCACACACACTTCAGCTGGGTCTGGATCCCTGGAAACTGAGACTGGTCCCTCACACACTGAGCCTCACATTCACACACACTTCAGCTGGGTCTGGATCACTGGAGCCTGAGACTGGTCCCTCTCACACTGAGCCTCACATTCACACACACTTCAGCTGGGTCTGGATCACTGGACCCTGAGACTGGTCCCTCACACAGTGAGCCTCACATTCACACACACTTCAGCTGGGTCTGGATCACTGCACCCTGAGACTGGTCCCTCACACACTGAGCCTCACATTCACACACACTTCAGCTGGGTCTGGATCACTGGACCCTGAGACTGGTCCCTCACACACTGAGCCTCAAATTCACACACACTTCAGCTGGGTCTGGATCACTGGACCCTGAGACTGGTCCCTCACACACTGAGCCTCACATTCACACACACTTCAGCTGGGTCTGGAACACTGGATTCTGAGACTGGTCCCTCACACACAGAGCGTCACATTCACACACACTTCAGCTGGGTCTGGATCACTGGACCCTGAGGCTGGTCCACTACAAACTTAGCCTCACATTCACACATACCTCAGCTGGGTCTGGATCACTGGACCCTGAGACTGGTCCCTCACACACACTGAGCCTCAAATTCACACACACTTCAGCTGGGTCTGGATCACTGGATCCTGAGACTGGTCTCTCACACACTGAGCCTCACATTCACACACACTTCAGCTGGGTCTGGATCACTGGATCCTGAGACTGGTCCCTCACACACTGAGCCTCACATTCACACACACTTCAGCTGGGTCTGGATCACTGGATCCTGAGACTGGTCGCTCACACACTTCGCCTCACATTCACACACACTTTAGCTAGGTCTGGATCACTGGACCCTGAGACTGGTCCCTCACACACTGAGCCTCACATTCACACACTTCAGCTGGGTCTGGATCACTGGACCCTGAGACTGGTCCCTCACACACTGAGCCTCACATTCACACACACTTCAGCTGGGTCTGGATCACTGGAGCCTGAGACTGGTCCCTCACACACTGAGCATCACATTCACACGCACTTCAGCTGGGTCTGGATCACTGGACCCTGAGAGTAGTCCCTCACACACTGAGCCTCACATTCACACACACTTCAGCTGGGTCTGGATCACTGGACCCTGAGGCTGGTCCATTACAAGCTTAGCCTCACATTCACACACACTTCAGCTGGGTCTGGATCACTGCACCCTGAGACTGGTCCCTCACACACTGAGCCTCACATTCACACACACTTCAGCTGGGTCTGGATCACTCGACCCTGAGACTGGTCCCTCACACACTGAGGTACACATTCACACACACTTCAGCTGGGTCTGGATCACTGGACCCTGAGACAGGTCCCTCACACACTGAGCCTCAAATTCACACACACTTCAGCTGGGTCTGGATCACTGGACCCTGAGACTGGTCCCTCACACACTGAGCCTCACATTCACACACACTTCAGCTGGGTCTGGAACACTGGATCCTGAGACTGGTCCCTCACACACTGAGCCTCACATTCACACACACTTCAGCTGGGTCTGGATCACTGGATCCTGAGACTGGTCTCTCACACACTGTGCCTCACATTCACACACACTTCAGCTGGGTCTGGATCACTGGATCCTGAGACTGGTCCCTCACACACTGAGCCTCACATTCACACACACTTCAGCTGGGTTCCTGGATCACTGGACCCTGAGGCTGGTCCCTCACACACTGAGCCTCACATTCACACACACTTCAGCTGGGTCTGGATCACTGGAGCCTGAGACTGGTCCCTCACACACTGAGCCTCACATTCAGACACACTTCAGCTGGGTCTGGATCACTGGACCCTGAGACTGGTCGCTCACACACTGAGCCTCACATTCACACACACTTCAGCTGGGTCTGGATCACTGGACCCTGAGGCTGGTCCATTACAAGCTTAGCCTCACATTCACACACACTTCAGCTGTGTCTGGATCACTGGACCCTGAGACTGGTCCCTCACACACTGAGCCTCAAATTCACACACACTTCAGCTGGGTCTGGATCACTGGACCCTGAGACTGGTCCCTCACACACTGAGCCTCACATTCACACACACTTCAGCTGGGTCTGGAACACTGGATCCTGAGACTGGTCCCTCACACACTGAGCCTCACATTCACACACACTTCAGCTGGGTCTGGATCACTGGATCCTGAGACTGGTCTCTCACACACTGTGCCTCACATTCACACACACTTCAGCTGGGTCTGGATCACTGGATCCTGAGACTGGTCCCTCACACACTGAGCCTCACATTCACACACACTTCAGCTGGGTTCCTGGATCACTGGACCCTGAGGCTGGTCCCTCACACACTGAGCCTCACATTCACACACACTTCAGCTGGGTCTGGATCACTGGAGCCTGAGACTGGTCCCTCACACACTGAGCCTCACATTCAGACACACTTCAGCTGGGTCTGGATCACTGGACCCTGAGACTGGTCGCTCACACACTGAGCCTCACATTCACACACACTTCAGCTGGGTCTGGATCACTGGACCCTGAGGCTGGTCCATTACAAGCTTAGCCTCACATTCACACACACTTCAGCTGGGTCTGGATCACTGCACCCTGAGACTGGTCCCTCACACACTGAGCCTCACATTCACACACACTTCAGCTGGGTCTGGATCACTGGACCCTGAGACTGGTCCCTCACACACTGAGCCTCACATTCACACACACTTCAGCTGGGTCTGGATCACTGGACCCTGAGACTGGTCCCTCACACACTGAGCCTCAAATTCACACACACTTCAGCTGGGTCTGGATCACTGGACCCTGAGACTGGTCCCTCACACACTGAGCCTCACATTCACACACACTTCAGCTGGGTCTGGATCACTGGACCCTGAGGCTGGTCCACTACAAACTTAGCCTCATATTCACACATACTTCAGCTGGGTCTGGATCACTGGACCCTGAGACTGGTCCCTCACACACACTGAGCCTCAAATTCACACACACTTCAGCTGTGTCTGGATCACTGGATCCTGAGACTGGTCTCTCACACACTGAGCCTCACATTCACACACACTTCAGCTGGGTCTGGATCACTGAATCTTGAGAATGGTCCCTCACACACTGAGCCTCACATTCACACACACTTCAGCTGGGTCTGGATCACTGGATCCTGAGACTGGTCGCTCACACACTGAGCCTCACATTCACACACACTTTAGCTAGGTCTGGATCACTGGACCCTGAGACTGGTCCCTCACACACTGAGCCTCACATTCACACACTTCAGCTGGGTCTGGATCACTGGACCCTGAGACTGGTCCCTCACACACTGAGCCTCACATTCACACACACTTCAGCTGGGTCTGGATCACTGGAGCCTGAGACTGGTCCCTCACACACTGAGCATCACATTCACACGCACTTCAGCTGGGTCTGGATCACTGGACCCTGAGAGTAGTCCCTCACACACTGAGCCTCACATTCACACACACTTCAGCTGGGTCTGGATCACTGGACCCTGAGGCTGGTCCATTACAAGCTTAGCCTCACATTCACACACACTTCAGCTGGGTCTGGATCACTGCACCCTGAGACTGGTCCCTCACACACTGAGCCTCACATTCACACACACTTCAGCTGGGTCTGGATCACTCGACCCTGAGACTGGTCCCTCACACACTGAGGTACACATTCACACACACTTCAGCTGGGTCTGGATCACTGGACCCTGAGACTGGTCCCTCACACACTGAGCCTCAAATTCACACACACTTCAGCTGGGTCTGGATCACTGGACCCTGAGACTGGTCTCTCACACACTGTGCCTCACATTCACACACACTTCAGCTGGGTCTGGATCACTGGATCCTGAGACTGGTCCCTCACACACTGAGCCTCACATTCACACACACTTCAGCTGGGTTCCTGGATCACTGGACCCTGAGGCTGGTCCCTCACACACTGAGCCTCACATTCACACACACTTCAGCTGGGTCTGGATCACTGGACCCTGAGACTGGTCCATTACACACTGAGTCTCACATTCACACACACTTCAGCTGGGTCTGGATCACTGGATCCTGAGGCTGGTCCCTCACACACTGAGCCTCACATTCACACACACTTCAGCTTGGTCTGGATCACTGGATCCTGAGACTGGTCCCTCACACACTGAGCCTCACATTCACACACACTTCAGCTGGGTCTGGATCACTGGACCCTGAGGCTGGTCCCTCACACACTGAGCCTCACATTCACACACACTTCAGCTGGGTTCCTGGATCACTGGACCCTGAGGCTGGTCCCTCACACACTGAGCCTCACATTCACACACACTTCAGCTGGGTCTGGATCACTGGAGCCTGTGACTGGTCCCTCACACACTGAGCCTCACATTCAGACACACTTCAGCTGGGTCTGGATCACTGGACCCTGAGACTGGTCGCTCACACACTGAGCCTCACATTCACACACACTTCAGCTGGGTCTGGATCACTGGACCCTGAGGCTGGTCCATTACAAGCTTAGCCTCACATTCACACACACTTCAGCTGGGTCTGGATCACTGCACCCTGAGACTGGTCCCTCACACACTGAGCCTCACATTCACACACACTTCAGCTGGGTCTGGATCACTGGACCCTGAGACTGGTCCCTCACACACTGAGCCTCACATTCACACACACTTCAGCTGGGTCTGGATCACTGGACCCTGAGACTGGTCCCTCACACACTGAGCCTCAAATTCACACACACTTCAGCTGGGTCTGGATCACTGGACCCTGAGACTGGTCCCTCACACACTGAGCCTCACATTCACACACACTTCAGCTGGGTCTGGATCACTGGACCCTGAGGCTGGTCCACTACAAACTTAGCCTCATATTCACACATACTTCAGCTGGGTCTGGATCACTGGACCCTGAGACTGGTCCCTCACACACACTGAGCCTCAAATTCACACACACTTCAGCTGTGTCTGGATCACTGGATCCTGAGACTGGTCTCTCACACACTGAGCCTCACATTCACACACACTTCAGCTGGGTCTGGATCACTGAATCTTGAGAATGGTCCCTCACACACTGAGCCTCACATTCACACACACTTCAGCTGGGTCTGGATCACTGGATCCTGAGACTGGTCGCTCACACACTGAGCCTCACATTCACACACACTTTAGCTAGGTCTGGATCACTGGACCCTGAGACTGGTCCCTCACACACTGAGCCTCACATTCACACACTTCAGCTGGGTCTGGATCACTGGACCCTGAGACTGGTCCCTCACACACTGAGCCTCACATTCACACACACTTCAGCTGGGTCTGGATCACTGGAGCCTGAGACTGGTCCCTCACACACTGAGCATCACATTCACACGCACTTCAGCTGGGTCTGGATCACTGGACCCTGAGAGTAGTCCCTCACACACTGAGCCTCACATTCACACACACTTCAGCTGGGTCTGGATCACTGGACCCTGAGGCTGGTCCATTACAAGCTTAGCCTCACATTCACACACACTTCAGCTGGGTCTGGATCACTGCACCCTGAGACTGGTCCCTCACACACTGAGCCTCACATTCACACACACTTCAGCTGGGTCTGGATCACTCGACCCTGAGACTGGTCCCTCACACACTGAGGTACACATTCACACACACTTCAGCTGGGTCTGGATCACTGGACCCTGAGACTGGTCCCTCACACACTGAGCCTCAAATTCACACACACTTCAGCTGGGTCTGGATCACTGGACCCTGAGACTGGTCTCTCACACACTGTGCCTCACATTCACACAAACTTCAGCTGGGTCTGGATCACTGGACCCTGAGACTGGTCCCTCACACACTGAGCCTCACATTCACACACACTTCAGCTGGGTTCCTGGATCACTGGACCCTGAGGCTGGTCCCTCACACACTGAGCCTCACATTCACACACACTTCAGCTGGGTCTGGATCACTGGACCCTGAGACTGGTCCATTACACACTGAGTCTCACATTCACACACACTTCAGCTGGGTCTGGATCACTGGATCCTGAGGCTGGTCCCTCACACACTGAGCCTCACATTCACACACACTTCAGCTGGGTCTGGATCACTGGATCCTGAGACTGGTCCCTCACACACTGAGCCTCACATTCACACACACTTCAGCTGGGTCTGGATCACTGGACCCTGAGGCTGGTCCCTCACACACTGAGCCTCACATTCACACACACTTCAGCTGGGTCTGTATCACTGGACCCTGAGACTGGTCCCTCACACACTGAGCCTCACATTCACACACACTTCTGCTGGGTCTGGATCACTGGACCCTGAGACTGGTCCCTCACACACTGAGCCACACATTCACACACACTTCAGCTGGGTCACGATCACTGGACCCTGAGACTGGTCCCTCACACACTGAGCCTCATATTCACACACACTTCAGCTGGGTCTGGATCACTGGACCCTGAGACTGGTCCCTCACACACTGAGCCTCACATTCACACACACTTCAGCTGGGTCTGGATCACTGGACCCTGAGAGTTGTCCCTCACACACTGAGCCTCACATTCACACACACTTCAGCTGGGTCTGGATCACTGGAGCCTGAGGCTGGTCCATTACAAGCTTAGCCTCACATTCACACACACTTCAGCTGGGTCTGGATCACTGCACCCTGAGACTGGTCCCTCACACACTGAGCCTCACATTCACACACACTTCAGCTGGGTCTGGATCACTCGACCCTGAGACTGGTCCCTCACACACTGAGGTACACATTCACACACACTTCAGCTGGGTCTGGATCACTGGACCCTGAGACTGGTCCCTCACACACTGAGCCTCAAATTCACACACACTTCAGCTGGGTCTGGATCACTGGACCCTGAGACTGGTCCCTCACACACTGAGCCTCACATTCACACACACTTCAGCTGGGTCTGGAACACTGGATCCTGAGACTGGTCCCTCACACACTGAGCCTCACATTCACACACACTTCAGCTGGGTCTGGATCACTGGATCCTGAGACTGGTCTCTCACACACTGTGCCTCACATTCACACACACTTCAGCTGGGTCTGGATCACTGGATCCTGAGACTGGTCCCTCACACACTGAGCCTCACATTCACACACACTTCAGCTGGGTTCCTGGATCACTGGACCCTGAGGCTGGTCCCTCACACACTGAGCCTCACATTCACACACACTTCAGCTGGGTCTGGATCACTAGACCCTGAGACTGGTCCATTACACACTGAGTCTCACATTCACACACACTTCAGCTGGGTCTGGATCACTGGATCCTGAGGCTGGTCCCTCACACACTGAGCCTCACATTCACACACACTTCAGCTGGGTCTGGATCACTGGATCCTGAGACTGGTCCCTCACACACTGAGCCTCACATTCACACACACTTCAGCTGGGTCTGGATCACTGGACCCTGAGGCTGGTCCCTCACACACTGAGCCTCACATTCACACACACTTCAGCTGGGTCTGTATCACTGGACCCTGAGACTGGTCCCTCACACACTGAGCCTCACATTCACACACACTTCTGCTGGGTCTGGATCACTGGACCCTGAGACTGGTCCCTCACACACTGAGCCACACATTCACACACACTTCAGCTGGGTCACGATCACTGGACCCTGAGACTGGTCCCTCACACACTGAGCCTCATATTCACACACACTTCAGCTGGGTCTGGATCACTGGACCCTGAGACTGGTCCCTCACACACTGAGCCTCACATTCACACACACTTCAGCTGGATCTGGATCACTGGACCCTGAGAGTTGTCCCTCACACACTGAGCCTCACATTCACACACACTTCAGCTGGGTCTGGATCACTGGAGCCTGAGACTGGTCCCTCACACACTGAGCCTCACATTCAGACACACTTCAGCTGGGTCTGGATCACTGGACCCTGAGAATGGTCCCTCACACACTGAGCCTCACATTCACACACACTTCAGCTGGGTCTGGATCACTGGACCCTGAGAGTTGTCCCTCACACACTGAGCCTCACATTCACACACACTTCAGCTGGGTCTGGATCACTGGAGCCTGAGACTGGTCCCTCACACACTGAGCCTCACATTCACACACACTTCAGCTGGGTCTGGATCACTGGACCCTGAGACTGGTCCCTCACACACTGAGCCTCACATTCACACACACTTCAGCTGGGTCTGGATCACTGGATCCTGAGACTGGTCGCTCACACACTGAGCCTCACATTCACACACACTTTAGCTGGGTCTGGATCACTGGACCCTGAGACTGTTCCCTCACACACTGAGCCTCACATTCACACACACTTCAGCTGGGTCTGGATCACTGGAGCCTGAGACTGGTCCCTCACACACTGAGCCTCACATTCAGACACACTTCAGCTGGGTCTGGATCACTGGACCCTGAGACTGGTCCCTCACACACTGAGCCTCACATTCACACACACTTCAGCTGGGTCTGGATCACTGGACCCTGAGGCTGGTCCATTACAAGCTTAGCCTCACATTCACACACACTTCAGCTGGGTCTGGATCACTGCACCCTGAGACTGGTCCCTCACACACTGAGCCTCACATTCACACACACTTCAGCTGGGTCTGGATCACTGGACCCTGAGACTGGTCCCTCACACACTGAGGTACATATTCACACACACTTCAGCTGGGTCTGGATCACTGGACCCTGAGACTGGTCCCTCACACAATGAGCCTCAAATTCACACACACTTCAGCTGGGTCTGGATCACTGGACCCTGAGACTGGTCCCTCACACACTGAGCCTCACATTCACACACACTTCAGCTGGGTCTGGATCACTAGACCCTGAGACTGGTCCCTCACACACTGAGCCTCAAATTCACACACACTTCAGCTGGGTCTGGAACACTGGATTCTGAGACTGGTCCCTCACACACAGAGCCTCACATTCACACACACTTCAGCTGGGTCTGGATCACTGGACCCTGAGGCTGTTCCACTACAAACTTAGCCTCACATTCACACACACTTCAGCTGGGTCTGGATCACTGGACCCTGAGACTGGTCCCTCACACACACTGAGCCTCAAATTCACACACACTTCAGCTGGGTCTGGATCACTGGATCCTGAGACTGGTCTCTCACACACTGAGCCTCACATTCACACACACTTCAGCTGGGTCTGGATCACTGGATCCTGAGACTGGTCCCTCACACACTGAGCCTCACATTCACACACACTTCAGCTGGGTCTGGATCACTGGATCCTGAGACTGGTCGCTCACACACTGAGCCTCACATTCACACACACTTTATAGCTAGGTCTGGATCACTGGACCCTGAGACTGGTCCCTCACACACTGAGCCTCACATTCACACACTTCAGCTGGGTCTGCATCACTGGACCCTGAGACTGGTCCCTCACACACTGAGCCTCACATTCACACACACTTCAGCTGGGTCTGGATCACTGGAGCCTGAGACTGGTCCCTCACACACTGAGCATCACATTCACACACACTTCAGCTGAGTCTGGATCACTGGACCCTGAGAGTGGTCCCTCACACACTGAGCCTCACATTCACACACACTTCAGCTGGGTCTGGATCACTGGACCCTGAGGCTGGTCCATTACAAGCTTAGCCTCACATTCACACACACTTCAGCTGGGTCTGGATCACTGCACCCTGAGACTGGTCCCTCACACACTGAGCCTCACATTCACACACACTTCAGCTGGGTCTGGATCACTCGACCCTGAGACTGGTCCCTCACACACTGAGGTACACATTCACACACACTTCAGCTGGGTCTGGATCACTGGACCCTGAGACTGGTCCCTCACACACTGAGCCTCAAATTCACACACACTTCAGCTGGGTCTGGATCACTGGACCCTGAGACTGGTCCCTCACACACTGAGCCTCACATTCACACACACTTCAGCTGGGCCTGGAACACTGGATCCTGAGACTGGTCCCTCACACACTGAGCCTCACATTCACACACACTTCAGCTGGGTCTGGATCACTGGATCCTGAGACTGGTCCCTCACACACTGAGCCTCACATTCACACACACTTCAGCTGGGTCTGGATCACTGGACCCTGAGGCTGGTCCCTCACACACTGAGTCTCACATTCACACACACTTCAGCTGGGTCTGGATCACTGGACCCTGAGACTGGTCCATTACACACTGAGTCTCACATTCACACACACTTCAGCTGGGTCTGGATCACTGGATCCTGAGGCTGGTCCATCACACACTGAGCCTCACATTCACACACACTTCAGCTGGGTCTGGATCACTGGATCCTGAGACTGGTCCCTCACACACTGAGCCTCACATTCACACACACTTCAGCTGGGTCTGGATCACTGGACCCTGAGGCTGGTCCCTCACACACTGAGCCTCACATTCACACACACTTCAGCTGGGTCTGTATCACTGGACCCTGAGACTGGTCCCTCACACACTGAGCCTCACATTCACACACACTTCTGCTGGGTCTGGATCACTGGACCCTGAGACTGGTCCCTCACACACTGAGCCACACATTCACACACACTTCAGCTGGGTCACGATCACTGGACCCTGAGACTGGTCCCTCACACACTGAGCCTCATATTCACACACACTTCAGCTGGGTCTGGATCACTGGACCCTGAGACTGGTCCCTCACACACTGAGCCTCACATTCACACACACTTCAGCTGGGTCTGGATCACTGGACCCTGAGAGTTGTCCCTCACACACTGAGCCTCACATTCACACACACTTCAGCTGGGTCTGGATCACTGGAGCCTGAGACTGGTCCCTCACACACTGAGCCTCACATTCACACACACTTCAGCTGGGTCTGGATCACTGGACCCTGAGACTGGTCCCTCACACACTGAGCCTCACATTCACACACACTTCAGCTGGGTCTGGATCACTGGATCCTGAGACTGGTCGCTCACACACTGAGCCTCACATTCACACACACTTTAGCTGGGTCTGGATCACTGGACCCTGAGACTGGTCCCTCACACACTGAGCCTCACATTCACACACACTTCAGCTGGGTCTGGATCACTGGAGCCTGAGACTGGTCCCTCACACACTGAGCCTCACATTCAGACACACTTCAGCTGGGTCTGGATCACTGGACCCTGAGAGTAGTCCCTCACACACTGAGCCTCACATTCACACACACTTCAGCTGGGTCTGGATCACTGGACCCTGAGGCTGGTCCATTACAAGCTTAGCCTCACATTCACACACACACTTCAGCTGGGTCTGGATCACTGCACCCTGAGACTGGTCCCTCACACACTGAGCCTCACATTCACACACACTTCAGCTGGGTCTGGATCACTGGACCCTGAGACTGGTCCCTCACACACTGAGGTACACATTCACACACACTTCAGCTGGGTCTGGATCACTGGATCCTGAGACTGGTCCCTCACACACTGAGCCTCACATTCACTCACACTTCAGTGGGTCTGGATCACTGGATCCTGAGACTGGTCGCTCACACACTGAGCCTCACATTCACACACACTTTCGCTGGGTCTGGATCACTGGACCCTGAGACTGGTCCCTCACACACTGAGCCTCACATTCACACACACTTCAGCTGGGTCTGGATCACTGGATCCTGAGACTGGTCGCTCACACACTGAGCCTCACATTCACACACACTTTAGCTGGGTCTGGATCACTGGAGCCTGAGACTGGTCCCTCACACACTGAGCCTCACATTCACACACACTTCAGCTGGGTCTGGATCACTGGAGCCTGAGACTGGTCCCTCACACACTGAGCCTCACATTCACACACACTTCAGCTGGGTCTGGATCACTGGACCCTGAGAGTAGTCCCTCACACACTGAGCCTCACATTCACACACATTTCAGCTGGGTCTGGATCACTGGACCCTGAGGAGGGTCCATTACACACTGAGCCTCACATTCACACACACTTCAGCTGGGTCTGGATCACTGGACCCTGAGACTGGTCCCTCACACACTGAGCCTCACATTCACACACACTTCAGCTGGGTCTGGATCACTGGACCCTGAGACTGGTCCCTCACACACTGAGCCTCAAATTCACACACACTTCAGCTGGGTCTGGATCACTGGATCCTGAGACTGGTCCCTCACACACTGAGCCTCACATTCACACACACTTCAGCTGGGTCTGGAACACTGGATCCTGAGACTGGTCCCTCACACACTGAGCCTCACATTCACACACACTTCAGCTGGGTCTGGATCACTGGACCCTGAGGCTGGTCCCTCACACACTGAGCCTCACATTCACACACACTTCAGCTGGGTCTGGATCACTGGACCCTGAGACTGGTCCCTCACACACTGAGCCTCACATTCACACACACTTCAGCTGGGTCTGGATCACTGGACCCTGAGAGTTGTCCCTCACACACTGAGCCTCACATTCACACACACTTCAGCTGGGTCTGGATCACTGGAGCCTGAGGCTGGTCCATTACAAGCTTAGCCTCACATTCACACACACTTCAGCTGGGTCTGGATCACTGCACCCTGAGACTGGTCCCTCACACACTGAGCCTCACATTCACACACACTTCAGCTGGGTCTGGATCACTCGACCCTGAGACTGGTCCCTCACACACTGAGGTACACATTCACACACACTTCAGCTGGGTCTGGATCACTGGACCCTGAGACTGGTCCCTCACACACTGAGCCTCAAATTCACACACACTTCAGCTGGGTCTGGATCACTGGACCCTGAGACTGGTCCCTCACACACTGAGCCTCACATTCACACACACTTCAGCTGGGTCTGGAACACTGGATCCTGAGACTGGTCCCTCACACACTGAGCCTCACATTCACACACACTTCAGCTGGGTCTGGATCACTGGATCCTGAGACTGGTCTCTCACACACTGTGCCTCACATTCACACACACTTCAGCTGGGTCTGGATCACTGGATCCTGAGACTGGTCCCTCACACACTGAGCCTCACATTCACACACACTTCAGCTGGGTTCCTGGATCACTGGACCCTGAGGCTGGTCCCTCACACACTGAGCCTCACATTCACACACACTTCAGCTGGGTCTGGATCACTGGACCCTGAGACTGGTCCATTACACACTGAGTCTCACATTCACACACACTTCAGCTGGGTCTGGATCACTGGATCCTGAGGCTGGTCCCTCACACACTGAGCCTCACATTCACACACACTTCAGCTGGGTCTGGATCACTGGATCCTGAGACTGGTCCCTCACACACTGAGCCTCACATTCACACACACTTCAGCTGGGTCTGGATCACTGGACCCTGAGGCTGGTCCCTCACACACTGAGCCTCACATTCACACAAACTTCAGCTGGGTCTGTATCACTGGACCCTGAGACTGGTCCCTCACACACTGAGCCTCACATTCACACACACTTCTGCTGGGTCTGGATCACTGGACCCTGAGACTGGTCCCTCACACACTGAGCCACACATTCACACACACTTCAGCTGGGTCACGATCACTGGACCCTGAGACTGGTCCCTCACACACTGAGCCTCATATTCACACACACTTCAGCTGGGTCTGGATCACTGGACCCTGAGACTGGTCCCTCACACACTGAGCCTCACATTCACACACACTTCAGCTGGATCTGGATCACTGGACCCTGAGAGTTGTCCCTCACACACTGAGCCTCACATTCACACACACTTCAGCTGGGTCTGGATCACTGGAGCCTGAGACTGGTCCCTCACACACTGAGCCTCACATTCAGACACACTTCAGCTGGGTCTGGATCACTGGACCCTGAGACTGGTCCCTCACACACTGAGCCTCACATTCACACACACTTCAGCTGGGTCTGGATCACTGGACCCTGAGAGTTGTCCCTCACACACTGAGCCTCACATTCACACACACTTCAGCTGGGTCTGGATCACTGGAGCCTGAGACTGGTCCCTCACACACTGAGCCTCACATTCACACACACTTCAGCTGGGTCTGGATCACTGGACCCTGAGACTGGTCCCTCACACACTGAGCCTCACATTCACACACACTTCAGCTGGGTCTGGATCACTGGATCCTGAGACTGGTCGCTCACACACTGAGCCTCACATTCACACACACTTTAGCTGGGTCTGGATCACTGGACCCTGAGACTGTTCCCTCACACACTGAGCCTCACATTCACACACACTTCAGCTGGGTCTGGATCACTGGAGCCTGAGACTGGTCCCTCACACACTGAGCCTCACATTCAGACACACTTCAGCTGGGTCTGGATCACTGGACCCTGAGACTGGTCCCTCACACACTGAGCCTCACATTCACACACACTTCAGCTGGGTCTGGATCACTGGACCCTGAGGCTGGTCCATTACAAGCTTAGCCTCACATTCACACACACTTCAGCTGGGTCTGGATCACTGCACCCTGAGACTGGTCCCTCACACACTGAGCCTCACATTCACACACACTTCAGCTGGGTCTGGATCACTGGACCCTGAGACTGGTCCCTCACACACTGAGGTACACATTCACACACACTTCAGCTGGGTCTGGATCACTGGACCCTGAGACTGGTCCCTCACACACTGAGCCTCAAATTCACACACACTTCAGCTGGGTCTGGATCACTGGACCCTGAGACTGGTCCCTCACACACTGAGCCTCACATTCACACACACTTCAGCTGGGTCTGGAACACTGGATTCTGAGACTGGTCCCTCACACACAGAGCCTCACATTCACACACACTTCAGCTGGGTCTGGATCACTGGACCCTGAGGCTGGTCCACTACAAACTTAGCCTCACATTCACACACACTTCAGCTGGGTCTGGATCACTGGACCCTGAGACTGGTCCCTCACACACACTGAGCCTCAAATTCACACACACTTCAGCTGGGTCTGGATCACTGGATCCTGAGACTGGTCTCTCACACACTGAGCCTCACATTCACACACACTTCAGCTGGGTCTGGATCACTGGATCCTGAGACTGGTCCCTCACACACTGAGCCTCACATTCACACACACTTCAGCTGGGTCTGGATCACTGGATCCTGAGATTGGTCGCTCACACACTGAGCCTCACATTCACACACACTTTATAGCTAGGTCTGGATCACTGGACCCTGAGACTGGTCCCTCACACACTGAGCCTCACATTCACACACTTCAGCTGGGTCTGGATCACTGGACCCTGAGACTGGTCCCTCACACACTGAGCCTCACATTCACACACACTTCAGCTGGGTCTGGATCACTGGAGCCTGAGACTGGTCCCTCACACACTGAGCATCACATTCACACACACTTCAGCTGGGTCTGGATCACTGGACCCTGAGAGTGGTCCCTCACACACTGAGCCTCACATTCACACACACTTCAGCTGGGTCTGGATCACTGGACCCAGAGGCTGGTCCATTACAAGCTTAGCCTCACATTCACACACACTTCAGCTGGGTCTGGATCACTGCACCCTGAGACTGGTCCCTCACACACTGAGCCTCACATTCACACACACTTCAGCTGGGTCTGGATCACTCGACCCTGAGACTGGTCCCTCACACACTGAGGTACACATTCACACACACTTCAGCTGGGTCTGGATCACTGGACCCTGAGACTGGTCCCTCACACACTGAGCCTCAAATTCACACACACTTCAGCTGGGTCTGGATCACTGGACCCTGAGACTGGTCCCTCACACACTGAGCCTCACATTCACACACACTTCAGCTGGGCCTGGAACACTGGATCCTGAGACTGGTCCCTCACACACTGAGCCTCACATTCACACACACTTCAGCTGGGTCTGGATCACTGGATCCTGAGACTGGTCCCTCACACACTGAGCCTCACATTCACACACACTTCAGCTGGGTCTGGATCACTGGACCCTGAGGCTGGTCCCTCACACACTGAGCCTCACATTCACACACACTTCAGCTGGGTCTGGATCACTGGACCCTGAGACTGGTCCATTACACACTGAGTCTCACATTCACACACACTTCAGCTGGGTCTGGATCACTGGATCCTGAGGCTGGTCCATCACACACTGAGCCTCACATTCACACACACTTCAGCTGGGTCTGGATCACTGGATCCTGAGACTGGTCCCTCACACACTGAGCCTCACATTCACACACACTTCAGCTGGGTCTGGATCACTGGACCCTGAGGCTGGTCCCTCACACACTGAGCCTCACATTCACACACACTTCAGCTGGGTCTGTATCACTGGACCCTGAGACTGGTCCCTCACACACTGAGCCTCACATTCACACACACTTCTGCTGGGTCTGGATCACTGGACCCTGAGACTGGTCCCTCACACACTGAGCCACACATTCACACACACTTCAGCTGGGTCACGATCACTGGACCCTGAGACTGGTCCCTCACACACTGAGCCTCATATTCACACACACTTCAGCTGGGTCTGGATCACTGGACCCTGAGACTGGTCCCTCACACACTGAGCCTCACATTCACACACACTTCAGCTGGGTCTGGATCACTGGACCCTGAGAGTTGTCCCTCACACACTGAGCCTCACATTCACACACACTTCAGCTGGGTCTGGATCACTGGAGCCTGAGACTGGTCCCTCACACACTGAGCCTCACATTCACACACACTTCAGCTGGGTCTGGATCACTGGACCCTGAGACTGGTCCCTCACACACTGAGCCTCACATTCACACACACTTCAGCTGGGTCTGTATCACTGGATCCTGAGACTGGTCGCTCACACACTGAGCCTCACATTCACACACACTTTAGCTGGGTCTGGATCACTGGACCCTGAGACTGGTCCCTCACACACTGAGCCTCACATTCACACACACTTCAGCTGGGTCTGGATTACTGGAGCCTGAGACTGGTCCCTCACACACTGAGCCTCACATTCAGACACACTTCAGCTGGGTCTGGATCACTGGACCCTGAGAGTAGTCCCTCACACACTGAGCCTCACATTCACACACACTTCAGCTGGGTCTGGATCACTGGACCCTGAGGCTGGTCCATTACAAGCTTAGCCTCACATTCACACACACACTTCAGCTGGGTCTGGATCACTGCACCCTGAGACTGGTCCCTCACACACTGAGCCTCACATTCACACACACTTCAGCTGGGTCTGGATCACTGGACCCTGAGACTGGTCCCTCACACACTGAGGTACACATTCACAAAGACTTCAGCTGGGTCTGGATCACTGGATCCTGAGACTGGTCCCTCACACACTGAGCCTCACATTCACACACACTTCAGCTGGGTCTGGATCACTGGATCCTGAGACTGGTCGCTCACACACTGAGCCTCACATTCACACACACTTTAGCTGGGTCTGGATCACTGGACCCTGAGACTGGTCCCTCACACACTGAGCCTCACATTCACACACACTTCAGCTGGGTCTGGATCACTGGATCCTGAGACTGGTCGCTCACACACTGAGCCTCACATTCACACACACTTTAGCTGGGTCTGGATCACTGGACCCTGAGACTGGTCCCTCACACACTGAGCCTCACATTCACACACACTTCAGCTGGGTCTGGATCACTGGAGCCTGAGACTGGTCCCTCACACACTGAGCCTCACATTCACACACACTTCAGCTGGGTCTGGATCACTGGACCCTGAGAGTAGTCCCTCACACACTGAGCCTCACATTCACACACATTTCAGCTGGGTCTGGATCACTGGACCCTGAGGAGGGTCCATTACACACTGAGCCTCACATTCACACACACTTCAGCTGGGTCTGGATCACTGGACCCTGAGACTGGTCCCTCACACACTGAGCCTCACATTCACACACACTTCAGCTGGGTCTGGATCACTGGACCCTGAGACTGGTCCCTCACACACTGAGCCTCAAATTCACACACACTTCAGCTGGGTCTGGATCACTGGACCCTGAGACTGGTCCCTCACACACTGAGCCTCACATTCACACACACTTCAGCTGGGTCTGGAACACTGGATCCTGAGACTGGTCCCTCACACACTGAGCCTCACATTCACACACACTTCAGCTGGGTCTGGATCACTGGACCCTGAGGCTGGTCCATTACAAACTTAGCCTCACATTCACACACACTTCAGCTGGGTCTGGATCACTGGACCCTGAGACTGGTCCCTCACACACACTGAGCCTCAAATTCACACACACTTCAGCTGGGTCTGGATCACTGGATCCTGAGACTGGTCTCTCACACACTGAGCCTCACATTCACACATACTTCAGCTGGGTCTGGATCACTGGACCCTGAGACTGGTCCCTCACACACACTGAGCCTCAAATTCACACACACTTCAGCTGGGTCTGGATCACTGGATCCTGAGACTGGTCTCTCACACACTGAGCCTCACATTCACACACACTTCAGCTGGGTCTGGATCACTGGATCCTGAGACTGGTCCCTCACACACTGAGCCTCACATTCACACACACTTCAGCTGGGTCTGGATCACTGGATCCTGAGACTGGTCGCTCACACACTGAGCCTCACATTCACACACACTTTAGCTAGGTTTGGATCACTGGACCCTGAGACTGGTCCCTCACACACTGAGCCTCACATTCACACACATCAGCTGGGTCTGGATCACTGGACCCTGAGAGTAGTCCCTCACACACTGAGCCTCACATTCACACACACTTCAGCTGGGTCTGGTCACTGGACCCTGAGGCTGGTCCATTACAAGCTTAGCCTCACATTCACACACACTTCAGCTGGGTCTGGATCACTGCACCCTGAGACTGGTCCCTCACACACTGAGCCTCACATTCACACACACTTCAGCTGGGTCTGGATCACTCGACCCTGAGACTGGTCCCTCACACACTGAGGTACACATTCACACACACTTCAGCTGGGTCTGGATCACTGGACCCTGAGACTGGTCCCTCACACACTGAGCCTCAAATTCACACACACTTCAGCTGGGTCTGGATCACTGGACCCTGAGACTGGTCCCTCACACACTGAGCCTCACATTCACACACACTTCAGCTGGGTCTGGAACACTGGATCCTGAGACTGGTCCCTCACACACTGAGCCTCACATTCACACACACTTCAGCTGGGTCTGGATCACTGGATCCTGAGACTGGTCTCTCACACACTGTGCCTCACATTCACACACACTTCAGCTGGGTCTGGATCACTGGATCCTGAGACTGGTCCCTCACACACTGAGCCTCACATTCACACACACTTCAGCTGGGTTCCTGGATCACTGGACCCTGAGGCTGGTCCCTCACACACTGAGCCTCACATTCACACACACTTCAGCTGGGTTTGGATCACTGGACCCTGAGACTGGTCCATTACACACTGAGTCTCACATTCACACACACTTCAGCTGGGTCTGGATCACTGGATCCTGAGACTGGTCCCTCACACACTGAGCCTCACATTCACACACACTTCAGCTGGGTCTGGATCACTGGACCCTGAGGCTGGTCCCTCACACACTGAGCCTCACATTCACACACACTTCAGCTGGGTCTGTATCACTGGACCCTGAGACTGGTCCCTCACACACTGAGCCTCACATTCACACACACTTCTGCTGGGTCTGGATCACTGGACCCTGAGACTGGTCCCTCACACACTGAGCCACACATTCACACACACTTCAGCTGGGTCACGATCACTGGACCCTGAGACTGGTCCCTCACACACTGAGCCTCATATTCACACACACTTCAGCTGGGTCTGGATCACTGGACCCTGAGACTGGTCCCTCACACACTGAGCCTCACATTCACACACACTTCAGCTGGGTCTGGATCACTGGACCCTGAGAGTTGTCCCTCACACACTGAGCCTCACATTCACACACACTTCAGCTGGGTCTGGATCACTGGAGCCTGAGACTGGTCCCTCACACACTGAGCCTCACATTCAGACAAACTTAAGCTGCGTCTGGATCACTGGACCCTGAGACTGGTCCCTCACACACTGAGCCTCACATTCACACACACTTCAGCTGGGTCTGGATCACTGGACCCTGAGAGTTGTCCCTCACACACTGAGCCTCACATTCACACACACTTCAGCTGGGTCTGGATCACTGGAGCCTGAGACTGGTCCCTCACACACTGAGCCTCACATTCACACACACTTCAGCTGGGTCTGGATCACTGGACCCTGAGACTGGTCCCTCACACACTGAGCCTCACATTCACACACACTTCAGCTGGGTCTGGATCACTGGATCCTGAGACTGGTCGCTCACACACTGAGCCTCACATTCACACACACTTTAGCTGGGTCTGGATCACTGGACCCTGAGACTGTTCCCTCACACACTGAGCCTCACATTCACACACACTTCAGCTGGGTCTGGATCACTGGAGCCTGAGACTGGTCACTCACACACTGAGCCTCACATTCAGACACACTTCAGCTGGGTCTGGATCACTGGACCCTGAGACTGGTCCCTCACACACTGAGCCTCACATTCACACACACTTCAGCTGGGTCTGGATCACTGGACCCTGAGGCTGGTCCCTCACACACTGAGCCTCACATTCACACACACTTCAGCTGGGTCTGGATCACTGCACCCTGAGGCTGGTCCCTCACACACTGAGCCTCACATTCACACACACTTCAGCTGGGTCTGGATCACTGGACCCTGAGACTGGTCCCTCACACACTGAGCCTCACATTCACACACACTTCAGCTGGGTCTGGATCACTGGATCCTGAGACTGGTCGCTCACACACTGAGCCTCACATTCACACACACTTTAGCTGGGTCTGGATCACTGGACCCTGAGACTGTTCCCTCACACACTGAGCCTCACATTCACACACACTTCAGCTGGGTCTGGAACACTGGATCCTGAGACTGGTCCCTCACACACTGAGCCTCACATTCACACACACTTCAGCTGGGTCTGGATCACTGGATTCTGAGACTGGTCCCTCACACACTGAGCCTCACATTCACACACACTTCAGCTGGGTCTGGATCACTGGACCCTGAGGCTGGTCCCTCACACACTGAGCCTCACATTCACACACACTTCAGCTGGGTCTGGATCACTGCACCCTGAGACTGGTCCCTCACACACTGAGCCTCACATTCACACACACTTCAGCTGGGTCTGGATCACTGGACCCTGAGACTGGTCCCTCACACACTGAGCCTCAAATTCACACACACTTCAGCTGGGTCTGGATCACTGGACCCTGAGACTGGTCCCTCACACACTGAGCCTCACATTCACACACACTTCAGCTGGGTCTGGAACACTGGATTCTGAGACTGGTCCCTCACACACAGAGCCTCACATTCACACACACTTCAGCTGGATCTGGATCACTGGACCCTGAGGCTGGTCCACTACAAACTTAGCCTCACATTCACACACACTTCAGCTGGGTCTGGATCACTGGACCCTGAGACTGGTCCCTCACACACACTGAGCCTCAAATTCACACACACTTCAGCTGGGTCTGGATCACTGGATCCTGAGACTGGTCTCTCACACACTGAGCCTCACATTCACACACACTTCAGCTGGGTCTGGATCACTGGATCCTGAGACTGGTCCCTCACACACTGAGCCTCACATTCACACACACTTCAGCTGGGTCTGGATCACTGGATCCTGAGACTGGTCGCTCACACACTGAGCCTCACATTCACACACACTTTAGCTAGGTCTGGATCACTGGACCCTGAGACTGGTCCCTCACACACTGAGCCTCACATTCACACACTTCAGCTGGGTCTGGATCACTGGACCCTGAGACTGGTCCCTCACACACTGAGCCTCACATTCACACACACTTCAGCTGGGTCTGGATCACTGGAGCCTGAGACTGGTCCCTCACACACTGAGCATCACATTCACACACACTTCAGCTGGGTCTGGATCACTGGACCCTGAGAGTAGTCACTCACACACTGAGCCTCACATTCACACACACTTCAGCTGGGTCTGGATCACTGGACCCTGAGGCTGGTCCATTACAAGCTTAGCCTCACATTCACACACACTTCAGCTGGGTCTGGATCACTGCACACTGAGACTGGTCCCTCACACACTGAGCCTCACATTCACACACACTTCAGCTGGGTCTGGATCACTCGACCCTGAGACTGGTCCCTCACACACTGAGGTACACATTCACACACACTTCAGCTGATCTGGATCACTGGACCCTGAGACTGGTCCCTCACACACTGAGCCTCAAATTCACACACACTTCAGCTGGGTCTGGATCACTGGACCCTGAGACTGGTCCCTCACACACTGAGCCTCACATTCACACACACTTCAGCTGGGTCTGGATCACTGGACCCTGAGGCTGGTCCCTCACACACTGAGCCTCACATTCACACACACTTCAGCTGGGTCTGTATCACTGGACCCTGAGACTGGTCCCTCACACACTGAGCCTCACATTCACACACACTTCTGCTGGGTCTGGATCACTGGACCCTGAGACTGGTCCCTCACACACTGAGCCACACATTCACACACACTTCAGCTGGGTCACGATCACTGGACCCTGAGACTGGTCCCTCACACACTGAGCCTCATATTCACACACACTTCAGCTGGGTCTGGATCACTGGACCCTGGGACTGGTCCCTCACACACTGAGCCTCACATTCACACACACTTCAGCTGGGTCTGGATCACTGGACCCTGAGAGTTGTCCCTCACACACTGAGCCTCACATTCACACACACTTCAGCTGGGTCTGGATCACTGGAGCCTGAGACTGGTCCCTCACACACTGAGCCTCACATTCACACACACTTCAGCTGGGTCTGGATCACTGGACCCTGAGACTGGTCCCTCACACACTGAGCCTCACATTCACACACACTTCAGCTGGGTCTGGATCACTGGATCCTGAGACTGGTCGCTCACACACTGAGCCTCACATTCACACACACTTTAGCTGGGTCTGGATCACTGGACCCTGAGACTGGTCCCTCACACACTGAGCCTCACATTCACACACACTTCAGCTGGGTCTGGATCACTGGAGCCTGAGACTGGTCCCTCACACACTGAGCCTCACATTCAGACACACTTCAGCTGGGTCTGGATCACTGGACCCTGAGAGTAGTCCCTCACACACTGAGCCTCACATTCACACACACTTCAGCTGGGTCTGGATCACTGGACGCTGAGGCTGGTCCATTACAAGCTTAGCCTCACATTCACACACACTTCAGCTGGGTCTGGATCACTGCACCCTGAGACTGGTCCCTCACACACTGAGCCTCACATTCACACACACTTCAGCTGGGTCTGGATCACTGGACCCTGAGACTGGTCCCTCACACACTGAGCCTCACATTCACACACACTTCAGCTGGGTCTGGATCACTGGAGCCTGAGACTGGTCCCTCACACACTGAGCCTCACATTCACACACACTTCAGCTGGGTCTGGATCACTGGACCCTGAGACTGGTCCCTCACACACTGAGCCTCACATTCACACACACTTCAGCTGGGTCTGGATCACTGGATCCTGAGACTGGTCGCTCACACACTGAGCCTCACATTCACACACACTTTAGCTGGGTCTGGATCACTGGACCCTGAGACTGGTCCCTCACACACTGAGCCTCACATTCACACACACTTCAGCTGGGTCTGGATCACTGGAGCCTGAGACTGGTCCCTCACACACTGAGCCTCACATTCAGACACACTTCAGCTGGGTCTGGATCACTGGACCCTGAGAGTAGTCCCTCACACACTGAGCCTCACATTCACACACACTTCAGCTGGGTCTGGATCACTGGACCCTGAGGCTGGTCCTTTACAAGCTTAGCCTCACATTCACACACACTTCAGCTGGGTCTGGATCACTGCACCCTGAGACTGGTCCCTCACACACTGAGCCTCACATTCACACACACTTCAGCTGGGTCTGGATCACTGGACCCTGAGACTGGTCCCTCACACACTGAGGTACACATTCACACACACTTCAGCTGGGTCTGGATCACTGGACCCTGAGAGTTGTCCCTCACACACTGAGCCTCACATTCACACACACTTCAGCTGGGTCTGGATCACTGGATCCTGAGACTGGTCGCTCACACACTGAGCCTCACATTCACACACACTTTAGCTGGGTCTGGATCACTGGACCCTGAGACTGGTCCCTCACACACTGAGCCTCACATTCACACACACTTCAGCTGGGTCTGGATCACTGGACCCTGAGAGTTGTCCCTCACACACTGAGCCTCACATTCACACACACTTCAGCTGGGTCTGGATCACTGGAGCCTGAGACTGGTCCCGCACACACTGAGCCTCACATTCACACACACTTCAGCTGGGTCTGGATCACTGGACCCTGAGACTGGTCCCTCACACACTGAGCCTCACATTCACACACACTTCAGCTGGGTCTGGAACACTGGATCCTGAGACTGGTCGCTCACACACTGAGCCTCACATTCACACACACTTTAGCTGGGTCTGCATCACTGGACCCTGAGACTGGTCCCTCACACACTGAGCCTCACATTCACACACACTTCAGCTGGGTCTGGATCACTGGAGCCTGAGACTGGTCCCTCACACACTGAGCCTCACATTCAGACACACTTCAGCTGGGTCTGGATCACTGGACCCTGAGAGTAGTCCCTCACACACTGAGCCTCACATTCACACACACTTCAGCTGGGTCTGGATCACGGGACCCTGAGGCTGGTCCATTACAAGCTTAGCCTCACATTCACACACACTTCAGCTGGGTCTGGATCACTGCACCCTGAGACTGGTCCCTCACACACTGAGCCTCACATTCACACACACTTCAGCTGGGTCTGGATCACTGGACCCTGAGACTGGTCCCTCACACACTGAGCCTCACATTCACACACACTTCAGCTGGGTCTGGATCACTGGAGCCTGAGACTGGTCCCTCACACACTGAGCCTCACATTCACACACACTTCAGCTGGGTCTGGATCACTGGACCCTGAGACTGGTCCCTCACACACTGAGCCTCACATTCACACACACTTCAGCTGGGTCTGGATCACTGGATCCTGAGACTGGTCGCTCACACACTGAGCCTCACATTCACACACACTTTAGCTGGGTCTGGATCACTGGACCCTGAGACTGGTCCCTCACACACTGAGCCTCACATTCACACACACTTCAGCTGGGTCTGGATCACTGGAGCCTGAGACTGGTCCCTCACACACTGAGCCTCACATTCAGACACACTTCAGCTGGGTCTGGATCACTGGACCCTGAGAGTAGTCCCTCACACACTGAGCCTCACATTCACACACACTTCAGCTGGGTCTGGATCACTGGACCCTGAGGCTGGTCCATTACAAGCTTAGCCTCACATTCACACACACTTCAGCTGGGTCTGGATCACTGCACCCTGAGACTGGTCCCTCACACACTGAGCCTCACATTCACACACACTTCAGCTGGGTCTGGATCACTGGACCCTGAGACTGGTCCCTCACACACTGAGGTACACATTCACACACACTTCAGCTGGGTCTGGATCACTGGATCCTGAGACTGGTCCCTCACACACTGAGCCTCACATTCACACACACTTCAGCTGGGTCTGGATCACCGGATCCTGAGACTGGTCGCTCACACACTGAGCCTCACATTCACACACACTTTATCTGGGTCTGGATCACTGGACCCTGAGACTGGTCCCTCACACACTGAGCCTCACATTCACACACACTTCAGCTGGGTCTGGATCACTGGATCCTGAGACTGGTCGCTCACACACTGAGCCTCACATTCACACACACTTTAGCTGGGTCTGGATCACTGGACCCTGAGACTGGTCCCTCACACACTGAGCCTCACATTCACACACACTTCAGCTGGGTCTGGATCACTGGAGCCTGAGACTGGTCCCTCACACACTGAGCCTCACATTCACACACACTTCAGCTGGGTCTGGATCACTGGACCCTGAGAGTAGTCCCTCACACACTGAGCCTCACATTCACACACATTTCAGCTGGGTCTGGATCACTGGACCCTGAGGAGGGTCCATTACACACTGAGCCTCACATTCACACACACTTCAGCTGGGTCTGGATCACTGGACCCTGAGACTGGTCCCTCACACACTGAGCCTCACATTCACACACACTTCAGCTGGGTCTGGATCACTGGACCCTGAGGCTGGTCCATTACAAACTTAGCCTCACATTCACACACACTTCAGCTGGGTCTGGATCACTGGACCCTGAGACTGGTCCCTCACACACACTGAGCCTCAAATTCACACACACTTCAGCTGGGTCTGGATCACTGGATCCTGAGACTGGTCTCTCACACACTGAGCCTCACATTCACACACACTTCAGCTGGGTCTGGATCACTGGATCCTGAGACTGGTCCCTCACACACTGAGCCTCACATTCACACACACTTCAGCTGGGTCTGGATCACTGGACCCTGAGGCTGGTCCCTCACACACTGAGCCTCACATTCACACACACTTCAGCTGGGTCTGGATCACTGGAACCTGAGACTGGTCCATTACACACTGAGTCTCACATTCACACACACTTCAGCTGGGTCTGGATCACTGGATCCTGAGGCTGGTCCCTCACACACTGAGCCTCACATTCACACACACTTCAGCTGGGTCTGGATCACTGGATCCTGAGACTGGTCCCTCACACACTGAGCCTCACACTCACACACCCTTCAGCTGGGTCTGGATCACTGGACCCTGAGGCTGGTCCCTCACACACTGAGCCTCACATTCACACACACTTCAGCTGGGTCTGTATCACTGGACCCTGAGACTGGTCCCTCACACACTGAGCCTCACATTCACACACACTTCTGCTGGGTCTGGATCACTGGACCCTGAGACTGGTCCCTCACACACTGAACTTCACATTCACACACACTTCAGCTGGGTCTGGATCACTGGACCCTGAGACTGGTCCCTCACACAGTGAGCCTCACATTCACACACACTTCAGCTGGGTCTGGATCACTGGAACCTGAGGTTGATCCCTCACACACTGAGCCTCATATTCACACACACTTCAGCTGGGTCTGGATCACTGGACCCTGAGACTGGTCCCTCACACACAGAGCCTCACATTCACACAAACTTCAGCTGGGTCTGGATCACTGGACCCTGAGACTGGTCCCTCACACACTGAGCCACACATTCACACACACTTCAGCTGGGTCACGATCACTGGACCCTGAGACTGGTCCCTCACACACTGAGCCTCATATTCACACACACTTCAGCTGGGTCTGGATCACTGGACCCTGAGACTGGTCCCTCACACACTGAGCCTCACATTCACACACACTTCAGCTGGGTCTGGAACACTGGATCCTGAGACTGATCCCTCACACAAAGAGCCTCACATTCACACACACTTCAGCTGGTTCTGGATCACTGGACCCTGAGGCTGGTCCATTACAAGCTTAGCCTCACATTCACACACACTTCAGCTGGGTCTGGATCACTGGAGCCTGAGACTGGTCCCTCACACACTGAGCCTCACATTCACACACACTTCAGCTGGGTCTGGATCACTGGATCCTGAGACTGGTCTCTCACACACTGAGCCTCACATTCACACACACTTCAGCTGGGTCTGGATCACTGGATCCTGAGACTGGTCCCTCACACACTGAGCCTCACATTCACACACACTTCAGCTGGGTCTGGATCACTGGATCCCGAGACTGGTCGCTCACACACTGAGCCTCACATTCACACACACTTTAGCTGGGTCTGGATCACTGGACCCTCAGATTGGTCCCTCACACACTGAGCCTCACATTCACACACTTCAGCTGGGTCTGGATCACTGGACCCTGAGACTGGTCCCTCACACACTGAGCCTCACATTCACACACACTTCAGCTGGGTCTGGATCACTGGAGCCTGAGACTGGTCCCTCACACACTGAGCCTCACATTCACACACACTTCAGCTGGGTCTGGATCTCTGGACCCTGAGAGTAGTCCCTCACACACTGAGCCTCACATTCACACACACTTCAGCTGGGTCTGGATCACTGGACCCTGAGGCTGGTCCATTACAAGCTTAGCCTCACATTCACACACACTTCAGCTGGGTCTGGATCACTGCACCCTGAGACTGGTCCCTCACACACTGAGCCTCACATTCACACACACTTCAGCTGGGTCTGGATCACTCGACCCGGAGACTGGTCCCTCACACACTGAGCCTCACATTCACACACACTTCAGCTGGGTCTGGATCACTGGACCCTGAGACTGGTCTCTCACACACTGAGCCTCACATTCACACACACTTCAGCTGGGTCTGGATCACTGGAGCCTGAGACTGGTCCCTCACACACTGAGCCTCACATTCAGACACACTTCAGCTGGGTCTGGATCACTGGACCCTGAGAGTAGTCCCTCACACACTGAGCCTCACATTCACACACACTTCAGCTGGGTCTGGATCACTGGACCCTGAGGCTGGTCCATTACAAGCTTTGCCTCACATTCACACACACTTCAGCTGGGTCTGGATCACTGCACCCTGAGACTGGTCCCTCACACACTGAGCCTCACATTCACACACACTTCAGCTGGGTCTGGATCACTGGACCCTGAGACTGGTCCCTCACACACTGAGGTACACATTCACACAGACTTCAGCTGGGTCTGGATCACTGGATCCTGAGACTGGTCCCTCACACACTGAGCCTCACATTCACACCCACTTCAGCTGGGTCTGGATCACTGGACCCTGAGGCTGGTCCCTCACACACTGAGCCTCACATTCACACACACTTCAGCTGGGACTGGATCACTGGACCCTGAGGCTGGTCCCTCACACACTGAGCCTCACATTCACACACACTTCAGCTGGGTCTGGATCACTGGACCCTGAGACTGGTCCTTCACACACTGAACTTCACATTCACACACACTTCAGCTGGGTCTGGATCACTGGACCCTGAGACTGGTCCCTCATACACTGAGCCTCACATTCACACACACTTCAGCTGGGTCTGGATCACTGGACCCTGAGGTTGGTCCCTCTCACACTGAGCCTCACATGCACACACACTTCATCTAGGTCTGGATCACTGGACCCTGAGACTGGTCCCTCACACACTGAGCCTCACATTCACACACAATTCAGCTGGGTCTGGATCACTAGACCCTGAGGCTGGTCCCTCCCACACTGAGCCTCACATTCACACACACTTCAGCTGGGTCTGGATCACTGGACCCTGAGACTGGTCCCTCACACACTGAGCCTCACATTCTCACACACTTCAGCTGGGTCTGGACCAATGGATCCTGAGACTGGTCCCTCACACACTGAGCCTCACATTCACACACACTTCAGCTGGGTCTGGATCACTGGACACTGAGCCTGGTCCCTCACACACTGAGCCTCATCTCACACACACTTCAGCTGGCTCTGGATCACTGGACCCTGAGACTGGTCCCTCACACACTGAGCCTCACATTCACACACACTTCAGCTGGGTCTGGATCACTGGACCCTGAGACTGGTCCCTCACACACTGAGCCTCACATTCACACACACTTCAGCTGGGTCTGGATCACTGGATCCTGAGACTGGTCCCTCACACACTTAGCCTCACATTCACACACACTTCAGCTGGGTCTGGATCACTGGATCCTGAGGCTGGTCCCTCACACACTGAGCCTCACATTCACACACACTTCAGCTGGGTCTGGATCACTGGATCCTGAGACTGGTCCCTCACACACTCAGCCTCACATTCACACACACTTCAGCTGGGTCTGGATCACTGGACCCTGAGGCTGGTCCCTCACACACTTAGCCTCACATTCACACACACTTCAGCTGGGTCTGGATCACTGGACCCTGAGACTGGTCCCTCACACACTGAGCCTCACATTCACACACACTTCAGCTGGGTCTGGATCACTGGATCCTGAGACTGGTCCCTCACACACTGAGCCTCAGATTCACACACACTTCAGCTGGGTCTGGATCACTGGACCCTGAGACTGGTCCCTCACACACTGAGCCTCACATTCACACACACTTCTGCTTGGTCTGGACCACTGGACCCTGAGACTGGTCCCTCACACACTGAACTTCACATTCACACACACTTCAGCTGGGTCTGGATCACTGGACCCTGATACCGGATATGTATCGAATGAGTTCGGACAATGGCTGGGTTTTCCTGCAGATAGTGAGCCTCAGTATGTTTTCGGTGAAGGAGAGCTTGATGAAAGCGACACTATTTTACTTTTCAAAAAGTTAGAATCACATTGCTGTCACAGTGCCCAATCGGACCTGCGGTCACAGATATCTGACAGCAGTCAATGGCCACCTGGGTCATTTCTTCCTGAGAAGAGTCTGCAGCTGCCCACACACTGTGCTACTGGTTCTCATTGCCAGTGGTGTTGTTACTCTGCAAACACCATTGTACATAGACAGTGGGAAAGGAGACTCGCTGCTGGAAACACCACCGTTCACAGACACCAGGACAATGGACTCACCTCCGGAATTAACATCACTTCAGTTCCAATAAATTCCACAGAGCCGCAGGTGATGGAGAAGCTGTTCGTGAACTGGAGAATGTAAACTTTCAAAGACAATACATGCTGATTGATATAATGATCTGTTTATTATTCTCCAGGATTTTCCACACACAAAAACCAATGCAGTTATCATTCACTTTCTGATATTCTTCAGCTATTAAATCGATAGGCGTATTCTCCTTTTACACTCCCCTGGGGTAACCACGTGTTCTGATGTTCATCCGGCAATAAACATTCCATGGTCACAACATCCTAAACCTCAATGCTGGGACTTGTATCTCTCTGTGTCCAGGAGCATGATTTAATCCAATTATACTCCTACCGCTATTATAACCCACTGTCTACATAATGGTCTTCTACCTTGTTCACAGACACTTACATAGCAAACCGCAGGACTTGTCAGATATTGCCCAGTGTTATGTCTGAAGAAGCCTGGGCCTGAGTTGTAGCCTGCTGAGGTTCAGGTAAAATATAACTCAGGATACGATATGTGATGTAATGCAAATCTAATGTTGGGAATTGCTCTGAACTTTTCTTTCCTGAACTAAATTAAATATTATTCTCAGAGGATACTTCAACCCATTTTTCAGCTCATCTCTGAATTTAGTCTGGGTTACTGCATAAATACACGTGTTTGTACAGCAGCTTAAAAGCAGCAGCATGTAGCTGGTATAGTCTGCAATAAGCATCGGGTCATTGAAACTTGTAGGATAATAGTGGTTTGTAATTCGGTATAATAAGAAATATATCACATAGGTTGTCCAGAGCAGTATGAAGTTACCGGATATAGCGAAGAGTAAGATGATGGATTTCCTTCGGTTCTCCATCTCCGGATCATTGTGATTCACATCTTTCTTGCTGCCCCTCAGCCTCCTGCGGACTCTGCTGGCCGCCAAAATGTATCCTACAGTCAGAGCATTGAGCAGCAGTATGAGGAATATTGGGAGCAGTGGGGTAAAACAGCGGTTAATCCAGCCAAATGTTACCCAAGCAGTTACAGTGTAATACTCGGGTTTTTCATGACAGCCCCAGGGTACATTGTCGATTGAAAAGACGGGTACATATATAAAGAACCAGGGGATGTTTTTTACACAGAACAGCAGGCACACGGTTCCTATAACCAGGGATGCAGTTTTCTCGGTGCAATATTTAGTCCTCAGCTTCTGGCAACAAATGGTAACAAAACGATCGAAAGTGAAAGCGATGGTTAGCCAGACAGAAATATCGGTGACTGCACGCATCAGCGCTAGGTGGAAAGAACACACAGGTGTGATGAGCAGGAAGGTAGTCGGGAAATAATAATCATTAATCCGAACCAGTATCACATCAGTGATAATGACCAGTAGATCCGCCGCTGACATGGTCACCAGGTAGCGAGTGATACATCTGGAGAGACCGCACTTTCCCCGGGACAGGATCACAATCGTCACCACATTAGCTGTAAAAGGGAAACACACAGGAACAGGGAATCAGCCGTCAGGTTACAGCAAGGGAGCCAGTTACACAGGATTTGGTGTGAAATGTACTTTACTGCAGGATCTGGGGACTGGAACTGAACTCTTTACCGCTGCTAGAATTGTCCAGCAGAACAGGATTTTAACATACAATTGCAATGTTAAATATCTGTGAGTGTGGGGTAAATACCCGAAAATAAACGATGCACAAAGAGTATAGAATATACAAATAGACTCTGGAAATTTCCTTGGAGCTGTTACCCTTCTGCCACTGCAACTTCGGAGAAAGTGGTGTAGAAATCCACCGGAGATCCGAGTAAACTACTGGCCATTTAAATGTATGAATAAATGGACAGTGTGAGAAGGAGTTATGGATAATTGTGAAAAGTAGCAGTTCAATGACGGAGGAGGGAATGAACAGGAAACAAATTGAAAATCAGTCATGAATGGTCAATTCTAAATTGGGAGATGTTTGGGGAGCGGTGAGAATAACGCCTGACCGAAATGCAGTGAATACTAAAGGGGAACAACCGAGGGTGAGACAAAGTGCGGGATTTGGGTCCGTGGATAGGAAAGGGGAGCGGATACAAGGTGTGGGTACGAAATGGCTCAGAGTTCTCATGTTGTATTCGCAGACTGGAGGCTATGAGTAAAGACCTTTGGACAAACTACTGTCAAACACCACGATAATAGTGGAGTTGGTATGTTTCAACTCAACCAAGTTGCAACAGTTACGTTTATAATCCACGAGATGAACATTTAATCTGATCAACGGACCTCTTGGCCAGAAGTCTCAGGTCTTTACATTGGTGTCTTGTACAGTGCAACCCCCATCTGGACAAACTCTAACAATAACCACAAGCGGGAGAAGTTCAGATGTGATCATGAACAAACAACCTTATCTTGCACCTTCTTCTGTGATCCTAGGAAAAATATACATTCCAAAGTACACAATGGCACAAGGGGCATAATCTTCTCCTCGCTTTTGACGCCTCTAATAATGCAGCAAACTTCAGAGGGAGTTGTGGGTGGCGATCTCTAGACCGAAGCAAAGATACAGTACAAGTGACAATAGAGCCTGCAGTCCAGCCCAGGAGATACCTGCCGAGATTCAGCTTCAGAAAGGCTGAGTGGTAAGGTCTTAGCTCTGAATTGGCAGAATCCATCTTTAATATTAATCCGGCACATAGCAATATGGAGAATCTGTCTCTCTGGTGAGAAAGACTGGCGGAAAGTACATCCCAGGGGATGTGGGACATTATATGTACCTGAGCTTCCAGCACAATCTATCAACAATGTAAGATATGCTCAGAAGTGTTTGATTCGGATTCCTTTGGTGTGCAGGATAGTGTGACATATAGCAGTTGTTCCAACTTGATATACGTAAAGAGCTCCATGTGATCATTTGTAAAGAAATAGAGACAGGCAGAGAGCGAGAGAGAGACTACATATACAAAAGAAACATCGGCACTGAAAAGATATCCTGAACAAGATAAGGCGGCTGGTGTAGAAATAATTAACTGCATTCCCGTTCAACTGTGTTTAGACAATACAGTCTTAGCTGGAAATTAAATCACATGGGTATATAAGATTAATATAGTTAAGTTTGATTGTGTGGTATGTGGGGTGGGGGGGGTGTGGTTACCATGGATACAGAAGTATAATGGAAATCTACAGAGAAAAATGGACAAAGTAACTCTGAATCAAACACAAGAGATGGGCCGTCCTGTGCTGTTTACAAGACGGAGGTGGGCCTCCTTCTTGAACCGCTGCAGTCCGTGTGGTGACGGTGCTCCACAGAGTTGTTAGCTGGTGAGCTGCATGAAATAATGGCGAAGATATCAGGAGAAAATTTTTCCGCCTGTCTTAGCAAATGGCCAAATCTGTCAGTAATTTATGTATCTGAACTATACAACCTCATAAAAGTTGCTAAAATCATGTCCCCTGTTCAGTAATTTTCAAACCACTTTATTAATTCAACTATTGGAACATTATTTCAACAACAACAATAATTTCTACTTATATAGCGCCTTTATAAAACTTCCCGAGGTGCTTCACAGGAGTGTTACAAGACATAACAAATAAATTTGGCACCGAGCCACATAAGAATAAATTACGACAGATGACCAAAAGTTTGGTCAGGGGTAGGTTATAAGCACTGTCTTCAAGGAAGAAAGGGAGGTATAGAGGCGGTGAGGATTTAGGGAGGCTGTTCGAGACCTCAGGGCTCGGACAGCTGAAGGCACGGCCACCAATGTTTGAGCAGTTATAATCAGGGATACACAAGAGGGTAGAATTTGAGGAGCGCAGATATCTTGGGAGGTTGCGATTTTGAAGCAGTTTACAGAAATAGCGAAGAACAAGACCATGGAGGGATTTGTACACAGAAGGAGAGTTTTGAAGCCGAGGTATTGTTGAACCGGGATCAGTGTAGCTCAGCGAGCACAGGGGTGAAGGGTGAGTGGGATTTCGTGCGAGATTGGAAATGCACTGGCGAGTTTTGAATGACTTCAAGTTTACATAGGGTAGAATGTAGGAGGTCAGCCAGGAGAGTGTTGGAGCTGTACAAACTCAAGGTAACAAAGGCATGGATGAGGATTTCAACAGCAGAGGAGCTGAGGCAGGGGCGAAGACGGGCAATGTCATATCGCAGATATGTGGCCAGAAGATCATTTCACTTTCTAAAGGACACCTAGTTTGCGAACTCTCTGCTTCAGTCACAGGCAGAAGCACGGGAGAGGGATCGAGTCGATGGTTAGTGAATACAGTTTGTGGCAGGAACCAAAGAGAATGTCGTCAGTCTTCCCAATATTTAATTAGAGAAATATTCTGTTCATCCAGTACTGGATGTCGGACAAGCAGTCTGCCAATTTAGAGACCTTGGAGGGGTCGAAAGAAGTGGTGGTGTGATGGAGCTTGGTATCATCAGTCCACATGTGGAGACTGACGCTGTGTTTTCGGATGATGTCAAGAGGCAGCATATAGTGGAGAAACGCGAGGGTGCCAAGGATAGTTCCTTGGGGAACACGATATGCAACGATTTGATCGTGGGAATATAAGTGAATGCAAGTGATGTTCTGTCTACAATTATGGAGAAATGGATGGGACAAGGTGAGTGCAGTCCCACCCAGCTGGAGGGTGGTGAAGAGGCATTGGAGGAACATGGAGAACTCAAACATATCAAAGGTTGCGGACATGTCGAGATTGTTGAGGGAAAGGTTACTTTTGTCAATGTCACAAAGGATGACTTTTGTGACTTTGATGAGAGCTGTTTCGGTAGTGTGGCTTGGCGGAAACTAGAATAAAGGGTTTAAAACATAGAGTTCCGGGAGTCGACAACATGTTCAAGGACTTGGGAGTGGACATTGAGGTTGGAGAGGGGGCGGTAGTTTGCAAGCTGAATAGTGTCAATGGTTTTTTGAGGAGAGGGGTGATGACGGTAGATTTGAAGGAGACGAGAGGACATGAGCTGAGAGTACCGTTAACTATGTCAGCTAACACGGGAGTCAGAAAAGGAAGTTGGGTGGTGATCAGCTTGGTGGGAATAGGATCAAGTGAGCAGGAAGTGGGTCTCATGGATAAGATGAGCATGGAGAGGTCAAGAGGGGCAGATCAGGGAGAGACTAGAGAGAGATGCGACTTCATGGCTAGGGCAGGGTGGAAACTTAGGGGAAGTTTGACCCGTTGGGCTCGAGGAAGGAAGAGAAGTGGCAGAGGCAGCTGATTGGATGGTCTCAATCTTTGAGACAAATAATTCCATGAGCTACTCACACTTGTTGTTGGAGGTGAGTGTGGTGGAGACAGGGGAGAGGGGTTTCACAAGAAGGTTAACAGTCGAGAATACTAGCCGGGGGTTATGTTTGCATTCTATAATGGTGCTAGAATAGTGAGCAGTTTTGGCAGACATGAGTAGGGCCCGATAATACTTTATGTGATCTAGCCAAATCTGGCGTTGATTGGTTAAACCAGTTGTCCGCCACATCCGTAGAAGTCTGCGATCCTTTTACTTGAGTGAGCGAGAATGAGGGCCGTACCAGGGGAAAGGCCAGAGTGAGAGAGATTAATTGTTTTAATAGGATCTAGGGCATCAAAGGTGATGGTGAAGGGATATTTGGGGAGATTAGTGGCTGCAGAAATGGCATTGCCAATTAATTCATTATCTCCTCGCTTTGAACAGAGTCATAGTTTAAATAGTGGTGATACCTGATTCACAAATATTCTAGTAACAAAACGATTTGAAAATTAATCTTGTTGCTATTGCAGCTGCTATATAATGACAGGACTAAAAGGAAACAATGTCCTTCTCTCACAGAATCCAAACACCACTGTTGCCAGTTACAAAACAAAATATCATTACTATTATATCTTACTGTTTCTATTTCCCAAGCTCTCGATCCCTTCAGTCTCCGGTTCCACTGACAGTGCAATGTCCCAAATATAATCATTACATGTGTTTATAACTGATTGTAAATGTTTAAAAATGAAATTTGCGGCCATAGGGCATAACTGTGCTTGGTGCACGAATTCAGCTCTGAATAAATACATCAACACTGTGGTTTCAGGAATTGCTTGAAAACACAACCGTATTTGTCAGAAAAGGTGTGCAATAAAACACTTGTTTGTTACAGTCTAGCAAAGTTAATATAGACCTTCACTCTTTGTCAGAAGATGGTTTCTACAACTTCGTAACATACCTTGTCATGTAACTAAATGTCTATATATATGCACACAGCAAGGTCGATAAACACAACATCTAGTTGGTTAAGTTGGCTAAGGTTTGCTTTATTCGAAAACACTGCCATGGGAAAGTCAGTGCATACGAATGTGAGCCTAGATTTTCGACAGGGTGTCAAACCCATAAACTTCTGATTCAGATGGGAGCCCCGGCTGTTACATTTAAAGGCCAGGTAGATAAGTTAACCAGAGCATGCAAAGAGGAGAACATTAGCGAGGGGTTCCTGACGCTGCTAACGATTAACTGAAACAATTTCACATTCTAACGACATCCCACTGTGTGAATACTGGGCTCATTCTCACTGAGAATCGCATTGCTCCGAGACATTCCATGTAAAACAATGTTAGATTTTGAGTTGGAGATTCAAAAACATTGTAATATCAATAAACATCTCGGAAAGTTTGGAGGAAATGGAGGACAGATATTCTCGGAATTTCCGATAGTGACCCAAACCTGACAAATAATCACCTCAGGACCGACAGAACAATGACCAGGCCCTCCAGGTAATACAGCGAGACACGGATTTATGCAATCGGTAACCTGTTAAAATGAGTGCTGGAACCTCTATAGGCTGCAGGATATCATCGGACATTTTTTCCTGTAGAACATTCAGATACACTGAAATTGGACCTGCGATTACCGGAAATCTCATTGCAGAAATGATGACTCTGGTGCTTGACGTATAGGAACGCAGGATTTGATCATTCTGCCCCACAAGCCTTTTCCACCATTCCAGTAGACCATGGGTGATCGTCACCCTCACTCCAATTACCGTCTTAGTTCCATATCCCTTGATACCCTGACCTTAACAAATCTATCGATCAGAGTCTGTAAAATTACAACTGACCATTAATTGACAGAATTTTGGGAGAAGGAGTGTTAGATTTCTCCTCGACTTTGTGTGAGAAAGTGTTTCGTGATTTCACTCCGAGCTCCAATTTTAAGATAATGCCTTCTGCTTTAGATTACACCGCCACAGGAAACAGTTTCTGTGCCTCCACTATCGAACACTTTATCTATTTAAATAGCTCGGTTATATCACGTTTCACCCTTCTAAACACAATGGAATACAAGGCAAGGTTATGTAAACTTTCCTCATATTTGAATACTTTAAACCGTGGTATCAGTCTGGTTAACTTGTGCTGAAACCCCTCGAAGGCCAATCCATCTATCCTGCGATATGTTGCCCAAAACTGAACGTATATATTCCAAATGGGATCTGACCAAATCTCTGTACAGCGAGAACAGCACGTCCTCAGTTGTAAATATCTTCCCCCTTGTGATAAAAGCTAAAATTCTCTCAACATTTATCCCTATTCTGTGGTTCCTTCCGTGCAACCAACTATCGATCCAAGTCGTAAGATTACCGCTAATTACGTGGGTTCCCATTTTTACGAATAATAACTGAAAAACATTATCAAAGCAGGGACTTAACTGACAATGTAATACAATTTGAGACGATGGGTACAGACATTCCAATGCACCGAGTACTGATCATATTTATTGTTAAAATTACCGCAGTTGACACAAGATTGAATGGAAATAACAATTTGGCGCTTTTGCTTCACAAACTAAGCACGTTACCGGGAACACCAATTACCACGCCGAGAACTGGAACATCGCAAATGGTAATACAATAAATCAAACTGTATTGATCTCTGAGAAATGATGGGGACTCTTGGTGCGACACTTGTTACAACGGACCATGTGAGCTGATATAGTGAGAGATACTCTTAGTAATACAGGGGCGAAACTTGCAGTAGGAGCATTAGGCTGCATTGATCCTGAGATTTGTGAGAGTCAGCGGGACAGTGAGACAACTCACTTCAATCTGTTCTCATTGAGTAACCTCTTCAAACAGACTCTGCAGAGTGTTAAAAACAACAGCCGTAATATTGTACTTTAATGCTGATCATGTTTCTTCAAACACAAACATGCAAGGCAATTTATTAGTACAGGATTCTGGGAACTCAGGAGACATAGTGTGAGATTTCAGTTTCCCAACTGAAGTGGGAAAGTTAGTCAGTGGTACAATGGGTGATACAACACACTGGTTCGATACCCTGGGCTCTGCCACATAAACTGTAAATGTGAGATAGAGGAATTTAATACAGACACAGATTATAGGGCGATATGACAGAGGTGTTTAAAATTATTGACAGGATGGAAGAAGATAGATAGAAGCAGACTGATTTCAGTAGATGTGTGTTGCAGAATGAGGCGCTGTAGAAAGAAGATGAAATAGAAGACAATGGAACAGAGAGAAGAGAGAGCGGGAGAAGATTTTTTATACAGGGATTGGGGAGGAGGTGGAGTTCAGTCACATGGATAGAGATTGAGGCAGAAACTGTCAGAATTCAAAGTAGATTGGGTCCATGGCTGGAGGAAGAGGCGAGAAAGGAATATGGAGACCGGGTGGGTAAATGTGACTAGAAATTCCTCTATCTCTCAGTATCTGAAGCGAAATTAAAGTGAATGTGTATGGATCACCGAGCGGACAGACTTACTGAGGGGACAGTCGATGTTCTATCACCCTGCAAGCGTTTGATCTGAACAATAAATTTGTCCGGTTAGTATAAAGGGACCATGACCCGGCATGGAGACGGTGCTTTGGTTAAAATGCAGGTATTGAATCTAAAACGGGTTTTTAAATGTGGACAAACCCAGGACAGCTGCATAGAGCGCCGCTGCCTTGGTCCAATCGCTCTCTCACAGCACGGATTCCCGGTCTGACCTGTACCGCTGCAGGAATGGATGTGACAGAAACCAGCTGCCTCCCACCGGCTGAAGGCAGAACAATCTCCGCCGGGAGGGTGAAGGCGAGTCTGAGAACAGGCTGGTCACCGGTCAGTGGAGAAGATGAGGGAGAGAGTCTGTGTTCCTGCATGGAGCACAATCCCACTCTCGGCATGGATTGTGATCACCAGGAATAATATCCGGCACTTTGCTGGAACCAGACCGAGAACAGCGGGTAGATTCTGATTAACGGGACTGAACAAATCCCGGTCCTGACTGTCCGAATTCCCAGGTATATGTCCATGATCGGCTGTCAGTGTCTGTCTCCACAGCGGGAGTCAATGGAGCATTTTACAACACGCTGAATGTTCAGTACAATATAATCTGTCAGATATTACCGAGTGTTACGGGAAAGGAGAGCAGGCACGGAAACATGGAATTAAAATAATCCATTGAATCACTCATTGCACGATTCTCAGACAAAAACCGAACCAGTTTGAAAGAATTTACATGGGGGAAATAATCTGAAGATATTATGCGGGGGGTTAAAGAAAATTAGAAAGGCACCAAATGATCAGTCACTTAAAAAGGTAGAGCGGGAAATACAGTCACTGACTCTCAGCCTTTTAATTGAATTGAGAAGAATAGTTTAAAAATATAATTACTGACATAAGATCAGGAATAAAGTTAATCCCAACTTTATTCACGACGTTAGTAACGGAATATAATCACTTACCGGGGATTCCCACGGCTGCTATAATCGGATAGTAAATCATTCCTGCCTGTACAACTGGTGGTAACACGGAAAATGGATAGGCGACGGCCGGAACACTCATTCTGTCCGAGAAGTGATGATGACTCTTGGCACTGAACACAGGGCTCCAACTGACTGTGAGATGAGAGCTGAAGAGAAAAACGTAATTATAATTGCGGGAGATTTCCCGTGGGACCATGAAAGATCAGGAGCATTGATATTACTTCCAGTCATTTGGCAGCGCGTCAACACCCTTCACAGTAATGTTTGTGCTGCACTAATTATATCCAAACTAATAATACAAGTGTTTGACGTGAAACCACCCAAAGATTGGATGATATTTTGCTCACATTTCTAACTAACAATGTACAGAAAGCCGGGCTCTGCCGGCAATGCTGCACCACATTTAACAGAAGCAGCTCCAGTTTTCCTCCTGGTATGTGAGACGGTTAAATCCTGTCGATGCACCAACTGAATTCCCCGAATTCTGAAACATGTTTCAATGTTTACACCACTCCGGGCGTCCGTCACTCATCCGTCTCACTGTGGGAGTTCTGGTTGGCAATTGAATCAGAAATATATGTCTTTAGCACGGAAGGGGTCGGGCATTGCACCAGCACCTTGCAGAAAAATGAATGTAAATTATAGTGTAAATAGTTGCTGAATTAATAGTGCAGAAAATGCAGTCTCATACTACAGCTCACTCACTTATTTTGCCTGCATATCGTAAAATTGTCAAAATAAAGCTTGGTGATGAAGCGGAACAAGAAATTGCAAAAATTCCGCTGTCTGACCATACAATTCGGAGAAGGATAAATGATATGTCATCTAACATTGAAGAAAATGTAGCCCAGAAACTTACAAACTCGAATTTTATTTTGCAAATCGACGAGTCGGTCGACATTATTGGTAAAGCACAATTATTATCATTTGTTCACTTCATTAATGAAAACGAGATATTGCACCAATTTCTGTGCTGTACAGAACTTCCAAAAAATACGAGAGGTCAAGACATGTTTGATTCTGTGAATTCATATTGAGAAGATTTCAAAATTTCCTGGGACTCATGTGTTGTAATCTGCACGGACCGTGCTCCATCTGTGGTGGGATGTGTCAAAGGATTCATTGCCCTCGCAAAAAAAATAATACCAAGCATTCCCTTGGCCATTAGCAAACAGTCTCGAGGCCCTTAGCAGCCGGTCCCCTGGCCCTCAACCACCAGTCCCATGGCCCTTGACAACCGGTCCCAAAGCCCTCAGCAACCGGTCCCGCGGCCCTTTAAACCGGTCTCTTGGCCCTTCACAACCGGTCTCTTGGTCCTTCACATCCGGTCTCTTGGCCCTTCACAACCGGTCTCTTGGCCCTTCACAACCGGTCTCTTGGCCCTTAGCAACCGGTCTCTTGGCCCTTCACAACCGGTCTCTTGGTCCTTCACATCCGGTCTCTTGGCCCTTCACAGCCGGTCTCTTGGTCCTTCACATCCGGTCTCTTGGCCCTTCGCAACCGGTCTCTTGGCCCTTCACAACCGGTCTCTTGGTCCTTCACATCCGGTCTCTTGGTCCTTCACATCCGGTCTCTTGGTCCTTCACATCCGGTCTCTTGGCCTTTCGCAACCGGTCTCTTGGCCCTTCACATCCGGTCTCTTGGCCCTTCGCAACCGGTCTCTTGGCCCTTCACAACCGGTCTCTTGGTCCTTCACATCCGGTCTCTTGGTCCTTCACAGCCGGTCTCTTGGTCCTTCACAACCGGTCTCTTGGTCCTTCACAACCGGTCTCTTGGCCCTTAGCAACCGGTCTCTTGGCCCTTCACAGCCGGTCTCTTGGTCCTTCACATCCGGTCTCTTGGCCCTTCGCAACCGGTCTCTTGGTCCTTCACATCCGGTCTCTTGGTCCTTCACATCCGGTCTCTTTGCCCTTAGCAACCGGTCTCTTGGCCCTTCACAGCCGGTCTCTTGGTCCTTCACATCCGGTCTCTTGGTCCTTCACAACCGGTCTCTTGGTCCTTCACATCCGGTCTCTTGGTCCTTCACATCCGGTCTCTTGGTCCTTCACATCCGGTCTCTTTGCCCTTAGCAACCGGTCTCTTGGCCCTTCACAGCCGGTCTCTTGGTCCTTCACATCCGGTCTCTTGGTCCTTCACATCCGGTCTCTTGGTCCTTCACATCCGGTCTCTTGGCCCTTCACAACCGGTCTCTTGGCCCTTCGCAACCGGTCTCTTGGCCCTTCGCAACCGGTCTCTTGGCCCTTAGCAACAGGTCTCTTGGCCCTTAGCAACAGGTCTCTTGGCCCTTAGCAATTGGCCCCTTGTACCTTAGCAGCATGTCTCTTGGCCTTAGTAACAGGTCTCTTGGCCGTCAGCCATCAATCACTTGGCCCTTCGCAAACCGTCACATGGCCCTTAGCAAACAGTCTCTTGACCCTTCACAACCGGTCTCTTGGTCCTTCACAACCGGTCTCTTGGCCCTTCGCAACCGGTCTCTTGGCCCTTAGTAACCGGTCTCTTGGCCCTTAGCAACAGATCTCTTGGACGTCAGCCATCAGTCACTTGGCCCTTCGCAAACCGTCACATGGCCCTTAGCAAACGGTCTCTTGACCTTAAGCAACCTGTCCTTTGGCCCTTAGCAGATGCTCCCTTGGCCCACAGCAACCAACACTTGGCCCTTAGCAACTGGTGCTTCGGCCCTCAGCCACCAGTCCCTTGGCCCTAAGTACCCGGTCATTTGGCCCTCAACAACCTGTCTCTTGGCCCTCAACAACCGGTCCCTTGTTCTTTAACAACCGGTCCCTTGTTCTTTAACAACCGGTCCCTTGTTCTTTAACAACCGGTCCCTTGTTCTTTAACAACCGGTCCCTTGTTCTTTAACAACCAGTCCCTTGTTCTTTAACAACCTGTCCCTTGTTCTTTAACAACCGGTCCCTTGTTCTTTAACAACCGGTCCCTTGTTCTTTAACAACCGGTCCCTTGTTCTTTAACAACCAATCCCTTGGCCCTTGGCAAGTTGTTCCAAGGCCCTCGGCAACCAGTCTCTTGACCTCGGCAACCGGTCCCTTGGCTCAAAGCAACTGGTCTCGTGACCCTCTACCACCATCACTTTGCCCTCAGCCACCAGTAACTTGGCCCTCTGCAACCGGTCCTTTGGTCCTTAGCAACCGGTCCCGTGGATCTTAGCAGACAATCCCATGGCCCTTAGCCACCAGCACCAGTCCCATGGCCTCGGCAACAAGTCGCTTAGCCCTCAGCAGCTGGTCCATTGCTACTCAACAACCGGACTCTTGCAACTTAGCAGCCAACCCTTGGCCCTCAGCAACCGGTTCCTTAGTCACAGGTCCGTTGGCCCTCAGCAACTTGGTCCTCAGCAATCGACCCCTTGGCCCTCAGCAACCAGCCCCTTGGCGGTTAGCACCCAACACTTGCCACTTAGCACCAGGTCCCATCGCCCTGAGCAACAGGCCCTTAGCCCTCAGCCACTGGGCGTTTCGCTCTTAGCAACAAGGAACTTAGCCCTTCGCAACCTGTCCCTTGGCCCTTAGCAACCGATGCCCTAACCTTAGCGACAAGTCGCTTGACACTCAGCCGCCCGATCCTTAGCCCTCAGTCACTGGTTCCTTGGCCCTTAGCACCCAGTTCCTTGGCCCTGAGCAACCAGTTCCTTGGCCCTTAGCAATCAGTCCCATGGCCCTTAGCAAACAGTCTTTAGGCCCTTCGCAGCCGGTTCCTTGGCCCTTAAGCAGTATAATATGGCTAAATGTAAGGTTATCCACTTTGGTAGCAAAAACAGGATGGCAGATAATTATCTGAATGGTGACAGATTAGTAAAAGGGGAGGTGCAAAGAGACCTGGGTTTCATGGTACTTCAGTCGTTGAAGGTTGGCATGCAGGTACAGCAGGCAGTAAAGAAACCAAATGGCATGCTGGCCTTCATAGCGAGGGGATTTGAGTACAGGGGCAGGGAGGTGTTGCTACAGTTGTACAGGGCCTTGGTGAGACCACACGGTGAGTATTGTGTGCAGTTTTGGTCTCCTAATCTGAGGAAGGACATTCTTGCTATTGAGGGAGTGCAGTGAAGGTTCACTGGGATGGCAGGACGGACATATGAGGAAAGACTGGATCGGCTAGGCTTATACTCACTGAACTTAAGAAGAATGACAGGGGATCTCATAGAAACTTTTTACATTTTGATGGGACTGGACAGGTTAGATGCAGGAAGAATGTTCACGATGATGGGGAAGTCCAGAACCAAGGGTCACAGTCTAAAGATAAGGGGTAAGCCATATAGGACTGAGCTGAGGAGAATCTTTTTCACCCAGAGAGTTGTGAATCTGTGGAATTCTCTACCATCGAAAGTTGTTAAGTCCAGTTCATTGGGCATATTCAAAAGGGAGATAGATGTCACCCTTGCAGCTAAAAGATCATGGGATATGGAGACAAGGCAGGGGTGGGGTACTGAGGTTGCATGATCAGCCATGATCATGTTGAATGGTAGTGCAGGCTCGAAGGGCCGAATGGCCTATTTTCCATGTTTCTTTGTTTAGCCAGTGGTCCCTTGGCCCTCAGCAACTGGTCCCTTGGCTCTGAGCAACAGATCCCTTGGTCCATAGCAACCGGTCTCTTGATGCTAAGAAAACGGTTCCTTGGCCCTTAGCAACTGATCTCTTGGCCGTTAGCAGCCAACACTTGCCACTTAGCCCTCAGCCACTGGTCGTTTCGCTCTGAGCAGCAAGGTACTTGGCCTTTAGCAACCAGTCCGTTGCCCATAGCAACTGGTCCCTTGCTGCATAGCAACCAACACTTGGCTCTTCGCAACCGGTGCCTTGGCCCTCAGCCACCAGAAACTTCATGCTCAGCCACCCGATCCCTAGCCCTCAGCCACCGGTCGTTTCGCTTCTAGCAGCAAGGCACTTGGGCCTTACGAACCAGTCCTTGTCCCTTAGCAACTGGTCCCTTGTTCCTTAGCAACAGGTCCCTTGTCCCTTAGCAGCTAGGCCATTGGCCTTTAGCAACTGGTCCCTTGTCCCTTAGCAACAGGTCCCTTGTCCCTTAGCAACTAGGCCATTGCCCCTTAGCAACTGGTCCCTTGTCCCTTAGCAACTGGTCCCTTGTCCCTTAGCAACTGGTCCCTTGTTCCTTAGCAACAGGTCCCTTGTCCCTTAGCAGCTAGGCCATTGGCCTTTAGCAACTGATCCCTTGGCCCTTAGCAACAGGTCCCTTGTCCCTTAGCAACTAGGCCATTGGCCCTTAGCAACTGGTCCCTTGTCCCTTAGCAACTGGTCCCTTGTCCCTTAGCAACTGGTCCCTTGTCCCTTAGCAACAGGTCCCTTGTCCCTTAGCAACTAGGCCATTGGCCCTTAGCAACTGGTTCCTTGGCCCTTAGCAACTGGTCCCCTGTCCCTTAGCAACTAGGCCCTTGGCCCTTAGCAACTGGTCCCTTGGCCCTTAGCAATTGGTCCCTTGGCCCTTAGCAACTAGGCCCTTGGCCCTTAGCAACTGGTCCCTTGTCCCTTAGCAACTTGTCCCTTGTCCCATAGCAACTGGTCCCTTGTCCCTTAGCAACTAGGCCCTTGGCCCTTAGCAACTGGTCCCTTGTCCCTTAGCAACTAGGCCCTTGTCCCTTAGCAACAGGTCCCTTGGCCCTTAGCAACTGGTCCCTTTTCCCTTAGCAACTAGGCCATTGGCCCTTAGCAACTGGTCCCTTGGCCCTTAGCAACTGGTCCCCTGTCCCTTAGCAACTAGGCCCTTGGCCCTTAGCAACTGGTCCCTTGTCCCATAGCAACTGGTCCCTTGGCCCTTAGCAACTGGTCCCTTGGCCCTTAGCAACTGGTCCCTTGGCCCTTAGCAACTGGTCCCTTGTCCCTTAGCAACTAGGCCCTTGGCCCTTAGCAACTGGTCCCTTGGCCCTTAGCAACTGGTCCCTTGTCCCTTAGCAACTAGGCCCTTGGCCCTTAGCAACTGGTCCCTTGGCCCTTAGCAACTGGTCCCTTGTCCCTTCGCAACTAGGCCCTTGGCCCTTAGCAACTGGTCCCTTTTCCCTTAGCAACTGGTCCCTTGTCCCTTAGCAACTAGGCCCTTGGCCCTTAGCAACTGGTCCCTTGGCCCTCAGCAACTGGTCCCTTGGCGCTTCGCAACAAGTCTCTCGTCCCTTAGCAACTGGTCTCCTGACCCTCTGCCACCAAGTGCCAAGGCCCTCAGCAACCAGTCACTTGGGCCTTGGCACCCAATCATTGCCTCTAAGCAAACAGTCCCTTGGCCTGAACCACCATGGCTTTTCCCTCAGCAACTGCCATGTTTGTCCTCAGCAACCAGTCCCTTGGCGCTCAGGATCCGGTCCCTTGGCACTCAACAAGCGGTCCCTTGGCCCTCAACAACCGGTCCATTGGCTCCCAGCATCTGTACCTTGGTGCTCAGCAACTGGACCCTTGGCCCTCAGCAACTGGGCCCTTGGCCTTCAGCAGTCAATCTTTTGGCCCTCAGGAGCCAGTCCCTTGACCTTCAACCACCAGTCCCATAGCTCTTAGAAACCGTTCCCCTGGCCCTCAGCAACCGGTCCCTTCGCCCATAGCAACCGGTCCCTTGGCCCTTAGCAACCAGTCCCTTGCCAGTCATCAACCAGTCAATTGGCCCTCAGCCACTGGTCCCTTGGCCTTCAGCCATCGGTCATTTGACCCTCAGCCACTGGTCATTTGGCACTCAGCCACCAGTCATTTAACCCTCAGCCACCGGTCATTTGGCCCTTAGCAACCGGTCCCTTGGCCCTTAGCAACCGGTCCCTTGGCCATTAGCAGACAATCTCTTGCCACTTAGCAACCAGTCTCTTCGCCCTCAGCCACTGTTCTCTTCACCCTGAGCAACCGGACTTCAGCTGTCAGCCACCGGTCGTTTCGCTCATAGCAGCAAGGCACTTGGGGCTCAGCTACCAGTCCCTTCACGCTCAGCCACCCAATCCTTAGCCCTCAGCCACCGGTCGTTTCGCTCATCGCAGCAAGGCACTTGCCCCTGAACGAAAAGTCCCTTGGGCCTTACCAACCGGCCCCTTGGCCCTAAGCAACTGTTTTATTGGCCCTTAGCAACCAGTCTGTAGGCCCTTGGAAACCCGTTATTTGGCTCTCTGTCACCAGTGCCAAGGCTCGCGGCAACCGGTCCCTTGGCCCTGAATCACCATTGCTTTGCCCTCAGCAACCGGCTGTTCTTCCCTCAGCCACCAGTCCCTTGGACCTCAGCCACTGTAACTTGGGCCTTACCAACAGGTCCATTGGCCCTTAGCAACTGGTCCCTTGGCCCTTAGCAACCAGTCCCTTGGCCCTAAGCAGGCAATCCCTTGTCCCTGAGCAACTGGTCCCTTGGTGCAAAGCAACTGGTCCATTGGCCTTCAGCAACTGGTCATTTGGCCATTAGCAACTGGTCATTTGGCCCTTAGCAACTGGTCATTTGGCCCTTAGCAACTGGTCATTTGGACCTTAGCAACTGGTTATTTGGCACTTAGCAATCAACCTCGTGGCCCTTAGCAACTGGTCCCTTGGTGCATAGCAAGCAGTCCCTTTGCCCGAAGGAACATGTCTCTTGGGCCTAAGCAACAGGTCTCTTTGTCCTGAGCAACCGGTCCCTTGGCCCTCAGCAACTAGTCCCTTGGTGCATAATAAGCAGTCCCTTTGCCCGAAGGAACACATCTCTTGGGCCTAAGCAACAGGTTCCTTTGTCCTGAGCAACCGGTCCCTTGGCCCTCAGCAACTGGTCCCTTCTCCCTGAGCAACAAGCCCATTTGCCCTTAGCAACTGGTTCCTTGGCCTCCAGCAACCAAAATTTGGCCCTTAGCAACCGGTGCTTTGGCCCTCAGCGACAAAACCCTTGACACTCAGCCGCCCGATCCTCAGCCCTCAGTCATCGGTTGTTTTGCTCTAAGCATCCAGTCCCTTGGCCCTCAGCAACCAATCCCTTGGCCTCAGGAACCGCTCACTTGGCCCTGAACAACCTATCCCTTGACACGAAGCAGCTGGTCCCTTGGGCATTAGCAGCCAACTCTTGCCACGTAGCAACCGGTCCATCTCCCTGAGCAACCAGCCCTTAGCCCTCAGCAACTGGTCCCTTGGCCCTCAACAGCCGGTCCTTTGGTTCTCAGAAACCGGTCCCTTGGCCCGAAGGAACCGGTCCATTGGCCCTAAGGAACTAGTCCCTTGTGCGAGGGAAACGGTCCCTCGCCCTAAGGAACCGGTCCCTTGCCTGAAGCATCCAGTCGCTTGGCCTTAAGCAACATGTCCCTTCTCTCTGAGCAACGGGTGCTTTGGTCCTCAGGCACCAGTCCCTTAGCCTTTAGTAAACAGTCCCTTGGCCCTTAGTAACCAATCCCTTTGGCCCTTAGCAACCAGTCCTTTGGCTCTCAGCAACCGGACCCTTGGACCTTACCAACAGGTCCTTTGGCACTTTGCTACTAGTCCCTTGTCCATTAGCAACCAGGCCTTTGGCCTTTAGCAACCAGTCCCTTAGCTCTTAGCAAACAGTCCCTTAGCAGTTAGCGACCAGTCCTTTAGCCCTTTGCAACATGTCCCTTGGCACTTAGCATCCGATCCTTTGGCACTTAGGAAATGGTCCCTTGGCCATTAGCAACATGTCCCTTGGCCATTAGCAAAAGGTCCTTTGGCCATTAGCACCGGTCCATTGGCCATTAGGAACAAGTCCCTTGCCGCTAATCAACCGGTCCCTTGGCCCTTAGCAACCGGTCCCTTGCCATTAATCAACCGGTCCCTTGGCCATTAGCAGCCAACACTTGCCACTTAGTAACAAGTCTCTTCGCCCTCAGCCACTGGTCTCTTCGCCCTGAGCATCCGGACCTCAGCTCTCAGCCATCGGTTGTTTTGCTCTTTGCAGCAAGGCACTTGGCCCTCAGCCACCGGTCACTTTGCCCTCAGCCACTGATCACTTGGGCCTCAGCCACTGGTCACTTGGGCCTCAGCCACCGGTCGTTTGGCTCTCAGCCACCGGACGCTTGGCCCTCAGTGACTAGACCCTTGGCCCTCAGACACTGGTCACTTGAGCTTCAGCCATCGGTCCATTGGCCCTCAGCAACTAGACCCTTGGCCATCAGCCACCGGTCCCTTGGCCCTCAGCAACTAGACCATTGGTCCTCAGCCACCGGTCCCTTGGCCCTCAGCCACCAGTCCCTTGGCCCTCAGCAACTAGACCCTTGGCCATCAGCCACCTGTCCCTTGGCCCTCAGCCACCAGTCCCTTTGACCCTCTGCAACTGGACCCTTGGCCCTCAGCCACCAGCCCCTTGGCCCTCAGCCCCTCAGCCACCAGCCCCTTGGCCCTCAGCCACCGGTCCCTTGGCCCTCAGCCACCGGTCCCTTGGCCCTCAGCCACCGGTCCCTTGGCCCTCAGCCACCGGTCCCTTGTCCCTCAGCCACCAGCCCCTTGGCCCTCAGCCAAAGGTCCATTGGCTCTCAGTCACCAGCCAATTGGCCCTCAGCCACCGGTCCCTTGGCCCTCAGCCACCGGTCCCTTGGCCCTCAGCCAACGGTCCCTTGGCCCTCAGCAACTAGTCCCTTGGTCCTCAGCCACCAGTCCCTTGGCCCTCAGCCACCGGTCCCTTGGCCCTCAGCCACCGATCCCTTGGCCCTCAGCCACCGATCCATTGGCCCTCAGCAACTAGACCCTTGGCCCTCAGCCACCGCTCACTTGGCCCTCAGCCAAAAGCCCCTTGACCCTCAGCCACCGGTCAGTTGGCCCTCAGCCACCGGTCCCTCGGCCCTCAGCAACTAGTCCCTTGGTCCTCAGCCACCAGTCCCTTGGCTCTCAGCGACCGTACCCTTGTCCCTCAGCCACCGGTCCCTTGTCCCTCAGCCACCAGTCCCTTGGCACTCAGCGACCGGACCCTTGGCCCTCAGCCACCGGGTCCTTGACCCTCAGCCATTGGTCCCTTGACTCTCAGCAACCATTCCTTTGGCCATCACAACTGGTCCCTTGGCCTTCAGCAACCGGTCATTTAGCACTTAGCACCTGGTGATTTAGCCCTCAGCAATTGTTCTTTAGGCACTTCGCAATTGGTCCCTTGGCCCTCAGCCACCGGACCCTTGGCCCTCAGCCACCGGACCCTTGGCCCTCAGCCACCAGACCCTTGGATCTCAGCGACCGGACCCTTGGCCCTCAGCGACTGGTCCCTTGGCTCTCAGCCACCGGACCCTTGGCCCTCAGCCACCGGACCCTTGGCCCTCAGCGACTGGTCTCTTGGCTCTCAGCCACCAGTCCCTTGGCCCTCAGCCACCTGACTCTTGGCCCTCAGCGACCGGACCCTTGGCTCTCAGCGACTGGTTCCTTGTCCATCAGCCACGGGTCCCTTGGCCCTCAGCCACAGGTCCCTTGCCACTGAGCAACCGGTCACTTGGCCCTCAGCCACCGGTCCATTGACCCATAGCCACCAGTCCCTTGGCCCTCAGCCACCGGATCCTTGGCCCTCAGCCACCAGTCACTTGGCACTGAGCAACCGGTCACTTGGCCATCAGCCGCAGGTCGCTTGACGCTCAGCCACCGGTCCCTTGTCCCTCAGCCACCAGTCCATTTGCCCTCAGCCACCAGTCCCTTGGCACTGAGCAACCGGTCACTTGGCCTTCAGCCACCGGCCCCTTGGCCCTCAACCACCGGTCCCTTGGCCCTCAGCCAACAGTCTCTTGGCCCTCAGCCAACAGTCTCTTGGCCCTCAGCCAACAGTCTCTTGGCCCTCAGCCACCTGTCCCTTGGCCTTCAGCCACTGGTCCCTTGGCCCTCAGCCACCGGTCCCTTGGCCCTCAGCCACCGGTCCCGTGGACCTCAGCCACCGGTCCCTTGGCCCTCAGCCACTGGTCCCTTGGCCCTCAGCCACCAGTCTCTTAGCCCTCAGCCACAGGTCGCTTGGCCCTCAGCCACCAGTCCCTTGGTCCTCAGCCACCAGTCCCTTGGCCCTCAGCCACCGGTCACTAGGCTCTCAGCCACCGGGTCCTTGACCCTCAGCCACCAGCCCCTTGGCCCTCAACCACCGGTCCCTTGGCCCTCAGCCACCAGCCCCTTGGCCCTCAACCACCGGTCCCTTGGCCCTCAGCCACCAGTCCCTTGGACCTCAGCCACCGGTCACTTGGCTCTCAGCCACCGGGTCGTTGACCCTCAGCCACCAGTCCCTTGGCCCTCAGTCACGGGGTCCTTGACACTCAGCCACAAGTCCCTTGGCCCTCAGCCACCGGTCCCTTGACCCTCAGCCACCAGTACCTTGGCTCTCAGCGACTGGACTCTTGGCCCTCAGCCACCGGTCCCTTGGCCCTCAGCCACCGGTCACTTGGCTCTCAGCCACCGCGTCCTTGATCCTCAGCCACCAGTCCATTGGCACTCAGCCACTGGGTCTTTGACCCTCAGCCATTAGTCCCTTGGCCCTCAGCCACCGGGTCCTTGACCCTCAGCCATCGGTCCCTTGACTCTTGGCAATATTTCCTTTGGCCATCACAACTGGTCCATTGGCCCTCAGCAACCGGTCATTTAGCAGTTGGCACCTGGTGATTTAGCCCTCAGCAGTTGTTCTTTAGACACTTCGCAATTGGTCCCTTGGTGCTCAGCCACCGGTCCCTTGGCTCTCAGCGACCGGACCCTTGGCCCTCATCCACCGGTCGCTTGGCCATCAGCCACCAGTCCCTTGATTCTCAGCCACCAGTCCCTTGGTCCTCAGCCACCGGTCCCTTGGCCCTCAGCCACCGCACCCTTGGCCCTCATCCACCGGTCCCTTGGCCCTCAGCCACCAGTCCCTTGGTTCTCAGCCACCAGTCCCTTGGCTCTCAGTCACCGGGTCCTTGACCCTCAGCCACCAGTCCCTTGGACCTCAGCCACCGGTCACTTGGCTCTCAGCAACCGGGTCCTTGACCCTCAACCACCAGTCCCTTGGCCCTCAGCCACCGGGTCCTTGACCCTCAGCCACCAGTCCCTTTGTCCTCAGCCACCGGTCCCTTGACCCTCAGCCACCAGTCCCTTGGCCCCCTGCCTCTGGTTCCTTGGCCCTCAGCCACCGGTCCCTTGACCCTCAGCCACCAGTCCCTTGGTCCTCAGCCACCAGTCCCTTGGCTCTCAGTGACCGGACCCTTGGCCTTCAGCCATCGGTCCCATGGCCCTCAGCCACCGGTCACTTGGCTCTCATCCACCGCGTCCTTGACCCTCAGCCACCAGTCCCTTGGCCCTCAGCCACCGGGTCCTTGACCCTCAGCCACCAGTCCCTTGGCCCTCCGCCACCGGGTCCTTGACCCTCAGCCATCGGTCGCTTGACTCTCAGCAACCATTCCTTTGGCCATCACAACAGGTCCATTGCCGATCAGTAACCGGTCCCTTGGCCCTCAGACACCGGACCCTTGGCCCTCAGACAACGGTCCCTTGGCCCTCAGCGATCGGACCCTTGGCCCTCAGCGACCGCTCCCTTGTCCCTCAGCCACCGGTCCCTTGGCCCTCAGACACTGGTCCCTTGGCCCTCAGACACCGGTCCCTTGGCCCTCAGACACTGGTCTCTTGGCCCTCAGCCACCGGTCCCTTTGTCCCTCAGCCACCGGTCCCTTTGGCCCTCAGCCACCGGTCCCTTTGGCCCTCAGCCACCGGTCCCTTGGCCCTCAGACACCGGACCCTTGGCCCTTCACCACCAGTCCCTTGGCCCTCAGCCACCGGTCCCTTGGCCCTCAGACTCCGGTCCCTTGGCCCTCAGCCACCGGTCCCTTGGCCCTCAGCCACTGGTCCCTTGGGTCTCAGCGACCGGTCCCTTGGCCCTCAGCCACCAGTCCCTTGGCCCTCAGCCACTAGTCCCTTGGCCCTCAGCCACTGGTCCCTTGGCCATCAGCCACCAGTACCTCGGCCCTCAGCAACTGGACCCTTGGTCCTCAGCCACCGGTCCCTTGGCCCTCAGCCACCGGTCCCTTAGCACTCAGCTACCAGCCCCTTGGCCCTCAGCCACCGGTCCCTTGGCCCTCAGCCACCAGCCCCTTGGCCCTCAGCCACCGGTCCCTTGACCCTCATTCACCGGTCCCTTGGCCCTCAGCCACCAGCCCCTTGGCCCTCAGCCACCAGTCCCTTGTCCCTCAGCCACCAGACCCTTGGCCCTCAGCCACCGGTCCATTGGCTCTCAGCCACCAGCCCCTTGGCCCTCAGCCACCGGTCCCTTGGCCCTCAGCCACCGATCCCTTGGCCCTCAGCTACCGGTCCCTTGGCCCTCAGCCACAAGTCCCTTGGCCCTCAGCCACTGGTCTCTTGGCACTCAACCACCAGTCCCTTGGTCCTCAGCCACCATTCCCTTGGCCCTCAGCTGCCGGTCACTAGGCTCTCAGCCACCGGGTCCTTCACCCTCAGCCACCAGTCCCTTGGCCCTCAGCCACCGGTCCCTTGGCCCTCAGCCACCAGTCCCTTGGACCTCAGCCACCGGTCACTTGGCTCTCAGCCACCGGGTCCTTGACCCTCAGCCACCAGTCTCTTGGCCCTCAGCCACCGGGTCCTTGACCCTCAGCCACCAGTCCCTTTGCCCTCAGCCACCGGTCCCTTGATCCTCAGCCACCAGTCCCTTGGATCTCAGCGACTGGACCCTTGGCCCTCAGCCACCGGTCCCTTGGCCCTCAGCCACCGGTCACTTGGCTCTCAACCACCGCGTCCTTGACCTACAGCCACCAGTCCCTTGGACCTCAGCCACCAGTCCCTTGATCCTCAGCCACCAGTCCCTTGGCTCTCAGCCACCGGGTCCTTGACCCTCAGCCATCGGTCCCTTGACTCTCAGCAACCATTCCTTTGGCCATGACAACTGGTCCTTTGGCCCTCAGCAACCGGTCATTTAGCACTTAGCACCTGGTGATTTAGCCCTCAGCAATTGTTTTTTAGGCACTTCGCAATTGGTCCCGTGGACCTCAGCCACCGGTCCCTTGGCCCTCAGCCACTGGTCCCTTGGCCCTCAGCCACCAGTCTCTTAGCCCTCAGCCACAGGTCGCTTGGCCCTCAGCCACCAGTCCCTTGGTCCTCAGCCACCAGTCCCTTGGCCCTCAGCCACCGGTCACTAGGCTCTCAGCCACCGGGTCCTTGACCCTCAGCCACCAGCCCCTTGGCCCTCAACCACCGGTCCCTTGGCCCTCAGCCACCAGCCCCTTGGCCCTCAACCACCGGTCCCTTGGCCCTCAGCCACCAGTCCCTTGGACCTCAGCCACCGGTCACTTGGCTCTCAGCCACCGGGTCGTTGACCCTCAGCCACCAGTCCCTTGGCCCTCAGTCACGGGGTCCTTGACACTCAGCCACAAGTCCCTTGGCCCTCAGCCACCGGTCCCTTGACCCTCAGCCACCAGTACCTTGGCTCTCAGCGACTGGACTCTTGGCCCTCAGCCACCGGTCCCTTGGCCCTCAGCCACCGGTCACTTGGCTCTCAGCCACCGCGTCCTTGATCCTCAGCCACCAGTCCATTGGCACTCAGCCACTGGGTCTTTGACCCTCAGCCATTAGTCCCTTGGCCCTCAGCCACCGGGTCCTTGACCCTCAGCCATCGGTCCCTTGACTCTTGGCAATATTTCCTTTGGCCATCACAACTGGTCCATTGGCCCTCAGCAACCGGTCATTTAGCAGTTGGCACCTGGTGATTTAGCCCTCAGCAGTTGTTCTTTAGGTACTTCGCAATTGGTCCCTTGGTGCTCAGCCACCGGTCCCTTGGCTCTCAGCGACCGGACCCTTGGCCCTCATCCACCGGTCGCTTGGCCATCAGCCACCAGTCCCTTGATTCTCAGCCACCAGTCCCTTGGTCCTCAGCCACCGGTCCCTTGGCCCTCAGCCACCGCACCCTTGGCCCTCATCCACCGGTCCCTTGGCCCTCAGCCACCAGTCCCTTGGTTCTCAGCCACCAGTCCCTTGGCTCTCAGTCACCGGGTCCTTGACCCTCAGCCACCAGTCCCTTGGACCTCAGCCACCGGTCACTTGGCTCTCAGCAACCGGGTCCTTGACCCTCAACCACCAGTCCCTTGGCCCTCAGCCACCGGGTCCTTGACCCTCAGCCACCAGTCCCTTTGTCCTCAGCCACCGGTCCCTTGACCCTCAGCCACCAGTCCCTTGGCCCCCTGCCACTGGTTCCTTGGCCCTCAGCCACCGGTCCCTTGACCCTCAGCCACCAGTCCCTTGGTCCTCAGCCACCAGTCCCTTGGCTCTCAGTGACCGGACCCTTGGCCTTCAGCCATCGGTCCCATGGCCCTCAGCCACCGGTCACTTGGCTCTCATCCACCGCGTCCTTGACCCTCAGCCACCAGTCCCTTGGCCCTCAGCCAACGGGTCCTTGACCCTCAGCCGCCAGTCCCTTGGCCCTCCGCCACCGGGTCCTTGACCCTCAGCCATCGGTCCCTTGACTCTCAGCAACCATTCCTTTGGCCATCACAACAGGTCCATTGCCGATCAGTAACCGGTCCCTTGGCCCTCAGACACCGGACCCTTGGCCCTCAGACCGGTCCCTTGGCCCTCAGCGATCGGACCCTTGGCCCTCAGCGACCGCTCCCTTGTCCCTCAGCCACCGGTCCCTTGGCCCTCAGACACTGGTCCCTTGGCCCTCAGACACCGGTCCCTTGGCCCTCAGACACTGGTCTCTTGGCCCTCAGCCACCGGTCCCTTTGTCCCTCAGCCACCGGTCCCTTTGGCCCTCAGCCACCGGTCCCTTTGGCCCTCAGCCACCGGTCCCTTGGCCCTCAGACACCGGACCCTTGGCCCTTCACCACCAGTCCCTTGGCCCTCAGCCACCGGTCCCTTGGCCCTCAGACTCCGGTCCCTTGGCCCTCAGCCACCGGTCCCTTGGCCCTCAGCCACTGGTCCCTTGGGCCTCAGCGACCGGTCCCTTGGCCCTCAGCCACCAGTCCCTTGGCCCTCAGCCACTAGTCCCTTGGCCCTCAGCCACTGGTCCCTTGGCCATCAGCCACCAGTACCTCGGCCCTCAGCAACTGGACCCTTGGTCCTCAGCCACCGGTCCCTTGGCCCTCCGCCACCGGGTCCTTGACCCTCAGCCATCGGTCCCTTGACTCTCAGCAACCATTCCTTTGGCCATCACAACAGGTCCATTGCCGATCAGTAACCGGTCCCTTGGCCCTCAGACACCGGACCCTTGGCCCTCAGACCGGTCCCTTGGCCCTCAGCGATCGGACCCTTGGCCCTCAGCGACCGCTCCCTTGTCCCTCAGCCACCGGTCCCTTGGCCCTCAGACACTGGTCCCTTGGCCCTCAGACACCGGTCCCTTGGCCCTCAGACACTGGTCTCTTGGCCCTCAGCCACCGGTCCCTTTGTCCCTCAGCCACCGGTCCCTTTGGCCCTCAGCCACCGGTCCCTTTGGCCCTCAGCCACCGGTCCCTTGGCCCTCAGACACCGGACCCTTGGCCCTTCACCACCAGTCCCTTGGCCCTCAGCCACCGGTCCCTTGGCCCTCAGACTCCGGTCCCTTGGCCCTCAGCCACCGGTCCCTTGGCCCTCAGCCACTGGTCCCTTGGGCCTCAGCGACCGGTCCCTTGGCCCTCAGCCACCAGTCCCTTGGCCCTCAGCCACTAGTCCCTTGGCCCTCAGCCACTGGTCCCTTGGCCATCAGCCACCAGTACCTCGGCCCTCAGCAACTGGACCCTTGGTCCTCAGCCACCGGTCCCTTGGCCCTCAGCCACCGGTCCCTTAGCACTCAGCCACCAGCCCCTTGGCCCTCAGCCACCGGTCCCTTGGCACTCAGCCACCAGCCCCTTGGCCCTCAGCCACCGGTCCCTTGACCCTCATTCACCGGTCCCTTGGCCCTCAGCCACCAGCCCCTTGGCCCTCAGCCACCAGTCCCTTGTCCCTCAGCCACCAGACCCTTGGCCCTCAGCCACCGGTCCATTGGCTCTCAGCCACCAGCCCCTTGGCCCTCAGCCACCGGTCCCTTGGCCCTCAGCCACCGATCCCTTGGCCCTCAGCTACCGGTCCCTTGGCCCTCAGCCACAAGTCCCTTGGCCCTCAGCCACTGGTCTCTTGGCACTCAGCCACCAGTCCCTTGGTCCTCAGCCACCATTCCCTTGGCCCTCAGCTGCCGGTCACTAGGCTCTCAGCCACCGGGTCCTTCACCCTCAGCCACCAGTCCCTTGGCCCTCAGCCACCGGTCCCTTGGCCCTCAGCCACCAGTCCCTTGGACCTCAGCCACCGGTCACTTGGCTCTCAGCCACCGGGTCCTTGACCCTCAGCCACCAGTCTCTTGGCCCTCAGCCACCGGGTCCTTGACCCTCAGCCACCAGTCCCTTTGCCCTCAGCCACCGGTCCCTTGATCCTCAGCCACCAGTCCCTTGGATCTCAGCGACTGGACCCTTGGCCCTCAGCCACCGGTCCCTTGGCCCTCAGCCACCGGTCACTTGGCTCTCAACCACCGCGTCCTTGACCTACAGCCACCAGTCCCTTGGACCTCAGCCACCAGTCCCTTTGCCCTCAGCCACCGGTCCCTTGATCCTCAGCCACCAGTCCCTTGGCTCTCAGCCACCGGGTCCTTGACCCTCAGCCATCGGTCCCTTGACTCTCAGCAACCATTCCTTTGGCCATGACAACTGGTCCTTTGGCCCTCAGCAACCGGTCATTTAGCACTTAGCACCTGGTGATTTAGCCCTCAGCAATTGTTTTTTAGGCACTTCGCAATTGGTCCCTTGGCCCTCAGCCACCGGTCCCTTGGCTCTCAGCCACTGGTCTCTTGGCACTCAGCCACCGGTCCCTTGACCCTCAGCCACCGGACGCTTGGCCCTCAGCCACCCGTCCCTTGGTCCTTAGCCACCAGTCCCTTGGCCCGCAGCCACCGATCACTAGGCTCTCAGCCACCGGGTCCTTCACCCTCAGCCAACAGTCCCTTGGCCCTCAGCCACCGGTCCCTTGGCCCTCAGCCACCAGTCCCTTGGACCTCAGCCACCGGTCACTTGGCTCTCAGCCACCGGGTCCTTGACCCTCAGCCACCAGTCCCTTGGCCCTCAGCCACCGAGTCCTTGACACTCAGCCACCAGTCCCTTGGCCCTCAGCCACCGGTCCCTTGACCCTCAGCCACCAGCCCCTTGGCCCTCAACCACAGGTCCCTTGGCCCTCAGCCACCAGTCCCTTGGACCTCAGCCACCGGTCACTTGGCTCTCAGCCACCGGGTCGTTGACCCTCAGCCACCAGTCCCTTGGCCCTCAGTCACGGGGTCCTTGACACTCAGCCACAAGTCCCTTGGCCCTCAGCCACCGGTCCCTTGACCCTCAGCCACCAGTACCTTGGCTCTCAGCGACTGGACTCTTGGCCCTCAGCCACCGGTCCCTTGGCCCTCAGCCACCGGTCACTTGGCTCTCAGCCACCGCGTCCTTGATCCTCAGCCACCAGTCCATTGGCACTCAGCCACTGGGTCTTTGACCCTCAGCCATTAGTCCCTTGGCCCTCAGCCACCGGGTCCTTGACCCTCAGCCATCGGTCCCTTGACTCTTGGCAATATTTCCTTTGGCCATCACAACTGGTCCATTGGCCCTCAGCAACCGGTCATTTAGCAGTTGGCACCTGGTGATTTAGCCCTCAGCAGTTGTTCTTTAGACACTTCGCAATTGGTCCCTTGGTGCTCAGCCACCGGTCCCTTGGCTCTCAGCGACCGGACCCTTGGCCCTCATCCACCGGTCGCTTGGCCATCAGCCACCAGTCCCTTGATTCTCAGCCACCAGTCCCTTGGTCCTCAGCCACCGGTCCCTTGGCCCTCAGCCACCGCACCCTTGGCCCTCATCCACCGGTCCCTTGGCCCTCAGCCACCAGTCCCTTGGTTCTCAGCCACCAGTCCCTTGGCTCTCAGTCACCGGGTCCTTGACCCTCAGCCACCAGTCCCTTGGACCTCAGCCACCGGTCACTTGGCTCTCAGCAACCGGGTCCTTGACCCTCAACCACCAGTCCCTTGGCCCTCAGCCACCGGGTCCTTGACCCTCAGCCACCAGTCCCTTTGTCCTCAGCCACCGGTCCCTTGACCCTCAGCCACCAGTCCCTTGGCCCCCTGCCACTGGTTCCTTGGCCCTCAGCCACCGGTCCCTTGACCCTCAGCCACCAGTCCCTTGGTCCTCAGCCACCAGTCCCTTGGCTCTCAGTGACCGGACCCTTGGCCTTCAGCCATCGGTCCCATGGCCCTCAGCCACCGGTCACTTGGCTCTCATCCACCGCGTCCTTGACCCTCAGCCACCAGTCCCTTGGCCCTCAGCCACCGGGTCCTTGACCCTCAGCCACCAGTCCCTTGGCCCTCCGCCACCGGGTCCTTGACCCTCAGCCATCGTTCGCTTGACTCTCAGCAACCATTCCTTTGGCCATCACAACAGGTCCATTGCCGATCAGTAACCGGTCCCTTGGCCCTCAGACACCGGACCCTTGGCCCTCAGACAACGGTCCCTTGGCCCTCAGCGATCGGACCCTTGGCCCTCAGCGACCGCTCCCTTGTCCCTCAGCCACCGGTCCCTTGGCCCTCAGACACTGGTCCCTTGGCCCTCAGACACCGGTCCCTTGGCCCTCAGACACTGGTCTCTTGGCCCTCAGCCACCGGTCCCTTTGTCCCTCAGCCACCGGTCCCTTTGGCCCTCAGCCACCGGTCCCTTTGGCCCTCAGCCACCGGTCCCTTGGCCCTCAGACACCGGACCCTTGGCCCTTCACCACCAGTCCCTTGGCCCTCAGCCACCGGTCCCTTGGCCCTCAGACTCCGGTCCCTTGGCCCTCAGCCACCGGTCCCTTGGCCCTCAGCCACTGGTCCCTTGGGTCTCAGCGACCGGTCCCTTGGCCCTCAGCCACCAGTCCCTTGGCCCTCAGCCACTAGTCCCTTGGCCCTCAGCCACTGGTCCCTTGGCCATCAGCCACCAGTACCTCGGCCCTCAGCAACTGGACCCTTGGTCCTCAGCCACCGGTCCCTTGGCCCTCAGCCACCGGTCCCTTAGCACTCAGCTACCAGCCCCTTGGCCCTCAGCCACCGGTCCCTTGGCCCTCAGCCACCAGCCCCTTGGCCCTCAGCCACCGGTCCCTTGACCCTCATTCACCGGTCCCTTGGCCCTCAGCCACCAGCCCCTTGGCCCTCAGCCACCAGTCCCTTGTCCCTCAGCCACCAGACCCTTGGCCCTCAGCCACCGGTCCATTGGCTCTCAGCCACCAGCCCCTTGGCCCTCAGCCACCGGTCCCTTGGCCCTCAGCCACCGATCCCTTGGCCCTCAGCTACCGGTCCCTTGGCCCTCAGCCACAAGTCCCTTGGCCCTCAGCCACTGGTCTCTTGGCACTCAACCACCAGTCCCTTGGTCCTCAGCCACCATTCCCTTGGCCCTCAGCTGCCGGTCACTAGGCTCTCAGCCACCGGGTCCTTCACCCTCAGCCACCAGTCCCTTGGCCCTCAGCCACCGGTCCCTTGGCCCTCAGCCACCAGTCCCTTGGACCTCAGCCACCGGTCACTTGGCTCTCAGCCACCGGGTCCTTGACCCTCAGCCACCAGTCTCTTGGCCCTCAGCCACCGGGTCCTTGACCCTCAGCCACCAGTCCCTTTGCCCTCAGCCACCGGTCCCTTGATCCTCAGCCACCAGTCCCTTGGATCTCAGCGACTGGACCCTGGGCCCTCAGCCACCGGTCCCTTGGCCCTCAGCCACCGGTCACTTGGCTCTCAACCACCGCGTCCTTGACCTTCAGCCACCAGTCCCTTGGACCTCAGCCACCAGTCCCTTTGCCCTCAGCCACCGGTCCCTTGATCCTCAGCCACCAGTCCCTTGGCTCTCAGCCACCGGGTCCTTGACCCTCAGCCATCGGTCCCTTGACTCTCAGCAACGATTCCTTTGGCCATGACAACTGGTCCTTTGGCCCTCAGCAACCGGTCATTTAGCACTTAGCACCTGGTGATTTAGCCCTCAGCAATTGTTTTTTAGGCACTTCGCAATTGGTCCCTTGGCCCTCAGCCACCGGTCCCTTGACTCTCAGCCACCGGAACCTTCACCCTCAGCCACCGGTCCCTTGGCTCTCAGCCACTGGTCTCTTGGCACTCAGCCACCGGTCCCTTGACCCTCAGCCACCGGACGCTTGGCCCTCAGCCACCGGTCCCTTGACCCTCAGCCACCGGAACCTTCACCCTCAGCCACCGGTCCCTTGACCCTCAGCCACTGGTCTCTTGGCACTCAGCCACCGGTCCCTTGACCCTCAGCCACCGGTCCCTTGACCCTCAGCCACCGGAACCTTCACCCTCAGCCACCGGTCCCTTGACCCTCAGCCACTGGTCTCTTGGCACTCAGCCACCGGTCCCTTGACCCTCAGCCACCGGACGCTTGGCCCTCAGCCACCCGTCCCTTGGTCCTTAGCCACCAGTCCCTTGGCCCGCAGCCACCGGTCACTAGGCTCTCAGCCACCGGGTCCTTCACCCTCAGCCACCAGTCCCTTGGCCCTCAGCCACCGGTCCCTTGGCCCTCAGCCACCAGTCCCTTGGACCTCAGCCACCGGTCACTTGGCTCTCAGCCACCGGGTCCTTGACCCTCAGCCACCAGTCCCTTGGCCCTCAGCCACCGAGTCCTTGACACTCAGCCACCAGTCCCTTGGCCCTCAGCCACCGGTCCCTTGACCCTTAGCCACCAGTCCCTTGGCCCTCAGTCACTGGTCCCATGGCCCTCAGCCACTGGTCCCTTGTCCCTCAGCCACCGGTCCCTTGACCCTCAGCCACCAGTCCCTTGTTCCTCAGCCACCAGTCCCTTGGCTCTCAGCGACTGGACTCTTGTCCCTCAGCCACCGGTCCCTTGGCCCTCAGCCACCGGTCACTTGACTCTCAGCCACCGCGTCCTTGACCCTCATCCACCAGTCCATTGGCCCTCAGCCACTTGGTCCTTGACCCTCAGCCACTAGTCCCTTGGCCCTCAGCCACCGGGTCCTTGAACCTCAGCCATCGGTCCCTTGACTCTCAGCAACCATTGCTTTGGCCATCACAACTTGTCCCTTGGCCCTCAGCAACCGGTCATTTAGCACTTAGCACCTGGTGATTTAGCCCTCAGCAATTGTTCTGTAGGCACTTCGCAATTGGTCCCTTGGTCCTCAGCCACCGGTCCCTTGACTCTCAGCGACCGGACCCTTGGCCCTCATCCACCGGTCCCTTGGCCCTCAGCCACCAGTCCCTTGGCCCTCAGCCACCAGTCCCTTGGTCCTCAGCCACCAGTCCCTTGGTCCTCAGCCACCAGTCCCTTGGCACTGAGCAACCGGTCACTTGGCCCTCAGCCACAGGTCGCTTGACGCTCAGCCACCGGTCCCTTGTCCCTCAGCCACCAGTCCATTTGCCCTCAGCCACCAGTCCCTTGGCACTGAGCAACCGGTCACTTGGCCTTCAGCCACCGGCCCCTTGGCCCTCAACCACTGGTCCCTTGGCCCTCAGCCAACAGTCTCTTGGCCCTCAGCCAACAGTCTCTTGGCCCTCAGCCAACAGTCTCTTGGCCCTCAGCCACCTGTCCCTTGGCCTTCAGCCACTGGTCCCTTGGCCCTCAGCCACCGGTCCCTTGGCCCTCAGCCACCGGTCCCGTGGACCTCAGCCACCGGTCCCTTGGCCCTCAGCCACTGGTCCCTTGGCCCTCAGCCACCAGTCTCTTAGCCCTCAGCCACAGGTCGCTTGGCCCTCAGCCACCAGTCCCTTGGTCCTCAGCCACCAGTCCCTTGGCCCTCAGCCACCGGTCACTAGGCTCTCAGCCACCGGGTCCTTGACCCTCAGCCACCAGCCCCTTGGCCCTCAACCACCGGTCCCTTGGCCCTCAGCCACCAACCCCTTGGCCCTCAACCACCGGTCCCTTGGCCCTCAGCCACCAGTCCCTTGGACCTCAGCCACCGGTCACTTGGCTCTCAGCCACCGGGTCGTTGACCCTCAGCCACCAGTCCCTTGGCCCTCAGTCACGGGGTCCTTGACACTCAGCCACAAGTCCCTTGGCCCTCAGCCACCGGTCCCTTGACCCTCAGCCACCAGTACCTTGGCTCTCAGCGACTGGACTCTTGGCCCTCAGCCACCGGTCCCTTGGCCCTCAGCCACCGGTCACTTGGCTCTCAGCCACCGCGTCCTTGATCCTCAGCCACCAGTCCATTGGCACTCAGCCACTGGGTCTTTGACCCTCAGCCATTAGTCCCTTGGCCCTCAGCCACCGGGTCCTTGACCCTCAGCCATCGGTCCCTTGACTCTTGGCAATATTTCCTTTGGCCATCACAACTGGTCCATTGGCCCTCAGCAACCGGTCATTTAGCAGTTGGCACCTGGTGATTTAGCCCTCAGCAGTTGTTCTTTAGACACTTCGCAATTGGTCCCTTGGTGCTCAGCCACCGGTCCCTTGGCTCTCAGCGACCGGACCCTTGGCCCTCATCCACCGGTCGCTTGGCCCTCAGCCACCAGTCCCTTGATTCTCAGCCACCAGTCCCTTGGTCCTCAGCCACCGGTCCCTTGGCCCTCAGCCACCGCACCCTTGGCCCTCATCCACCGGTCCCTTGGCCCTCAGCCACCAGTCCCTTGGTTCTCAGCCACCAGTCCCTTGGCTCTCAGTCACCGGGTCCTTGACCCTCAGCCACCAGTCCCTTGGACCTCAGCCACCGGTCACTTGGCTCTCAGCAACCGGGTCCTTGACCCTCAACCACCAGTCCCTTGGCCCTCAGCCACCGGGTCCTTGACCCTCAGCCACCAGTCCCTTTGTCCTCAGCCACCGGTCCCTTGACCCTCAGCCACCAGTCCCTTGGCCCCCTGCCACTGGTTCCTTGGCCCTCAGCCACCGGTCCCTTGACCCTCAGCCACCAGTCCCTTGGTCCTCAGCCACCAGTCCCTTGGCTCTCAGTGACCGGACCCTTGGCCTTCAGCCATCGGTCCCATGGCCCTCAGCCACCGGTCACTTGGCTCTCATCCACCGCGTCCTTGACCCTCAGCCACCAGTCCCTTGGCCCTCAGCCACCGGGTCCTTGACCCTCAGCCGCCAGTCCCTTGGCCCTCCGCCACCGGGTCCTTGACCCTCAGCCATCGGTCCCTTGACTCTCAGCAACCATTCCTTTGGCCATCACAACAGGTCCATTGCCGATCAGTAACCGGTCCCTTGGCCCTCAGACACCGGACCCTTGGCCCTCAGACCGGTCCCTTGGCCCTCAGCGATCGGACCCTTGGCCCTCAGCGACCGCTCCCTTGTCCCTCAGCCACCGGTCCCTTGGCCCTCAGACACTGGTCCCTTGGCCCTCAGACACCGGTCCCTTGGCCCTCAGACACTGGTCTCTTGGCCCTCAGCCACCGGTCCCTTTGTCCCTCAGCCACCGGTCCCTTTGGCCCTCAGCCACCGGTCCCTTTGGCCCTCAGCCACCGGTCCCTTGGCCCTCAGACACCGGACCCTTGGCCCTTCACCACCAGTCCCTTGGCCCTCAGCCACCGGTCCCTTGGCCCTCAGACTCCGGTCCCTTGGCCCTCAGCCACCGGTCCCTTGGCCCTCAGCCACTGGTCCCTTGGGCCTCAGCGACCGGTCCCTTGGCCCTCAGCCACCAGTCCCTTGGCCCTCAGCCACTAGTCCCTTGGCCCTCAGCCACTGGTCCCTTGGCCATCAGCCACCAGTACCTCGGCCCTCAGCAACTGGACCCTTGGTCCTCAGCCACCGGTCCCTTGGCCCTCAGCCACCGGTCCCTTAGCACTCAGCCACCAGCCCCTTGGCCCTCAGCCACCGGTCCCTTGGCACTCAGCCACCAGCCCCTTGGCCCTCAGCCACCGGTCCCTTGACCCTCATTCACCGGTCCCTTGGCCCTCAGCCACCAGCCCCTTGGCCCTCAGCCACCAGTCCCTTGTCCCTCAGCCACCAGACCCTTGGCCCTCAGCCACCGGTCCATTGGCTCTCAGCCACCAGCCCCTTGGCCCTCAGCCACCGGTCCCTTGGCCCTCAGCCACCGATCCCTTGGCCCTCAGCTACCGGTCCCTTGGCCCTCAGCCACAAGTCCCTTGGCCCTCAGCCACTGGTCTCTTGGCACTCAGCCACCAGTCCCTTGGTCCTCAGCCACCATTCCCTTGGCCCTCAGCTGCCGGTCACTAGGCTCTCAGCCACCGGGTCCTTCACCCTCAGCCACCAGTCCCTTGGCCCTCAGCCACCGGTCCCTTGGCCCTCAGCCACCAGTCCCTTGGACCTCAGCCACCGGTCACTTGGCTCTCAGCCACCGGGTCCTTGACCCTCAGCCACCAGTCTCTTGGCCCTCAGCCACCGGGTCCTTGACCCTCAGCCACCAGTCCCTTTGCCCTCAGCCACCGGTCCCTTGATCCTCAGCCACCAGTCCCTTGGATCTCAGCGACTGGACCCTTGGCCCTCAGCCACCGGTCCCTTGGCCCTCAGCCACCGGTCACTTGGCTCTCAACCACCGCGTCCTTGACCTACAGCCACCAGTCGCTTGGACCTCAGCCACCAGTCCCTTTGCCCTCAGCCACCGGTCCCTTGATCCTCAGCCACCAGTCCCTTGGCCCTCAGCCACCGGGTCCTTGACCCTCAGCCATCGGTCCCTTGACTCTCAGCAACCATTCCTTTGGCCATGACAACTGGTCCTTTGGCCCTCAGCAACCGGTCATTTAGCACTTAGCACCTGGTGATTTACCCTCAGCAATTGTTTTTTAGGCACTTCGCAATTGGTCCCTTGGCCCTCATCCACCGGTCCCTTGACTCTCAGCCACTGGTCTCTTGGCACTCAGCCACCGGTCCCTTGACCCTCAGCCACCGGACGCTTGGCCCTCAGCCACCCGTCCCTTGGTCCTTAGCCACCAGTCCCTTGGCCCGCAGCCACCGATCACTAGGCTCTCAGCCACCGGGTCCTTCACCCTCAGCCACCAGTCCCTTGGCCCTCAGCCACCGGTCCCTTGGCCCTCAGCCACCAGTCCCTTGGACCTCAGCCACCGGTCACTTGGCTCTCAGCCACCGGGTCCTTGACCCTCAGCCACCAGTCCCTTGGCCCTCAGCCACCGAGTCCTTGACACTCAGCCACCAGTCCCTTGGCCCTCAGCCACCGGTCCCTTGACCCTTAGCCACCAGTCCCTTGGCCCTCAGTCACTGGTCCCATGGCCCTCAGCCACTGGTCCCTTGTCCCTCAGCCACCGGTCCCTTGACCCTCAGCCACCAGTCCCTTGTTCCTCAGCCACCAGTCCCTTGGCTCTCAGCGACTGGACTCTTGTCCCTCAGCCACCGGTCCCTTGGCCCTCAGCCACCGGTCACTTGGCTCTCAGCCACCGCGTCCTTGACCCTCATCCACCAGTCCATTGGCCCTCAGCCACTTGGTCCTTGACCCTCAGCCACTAGTCCCTTGGCCCTCAGCCACCGGGTCCTTGAACCTCAGCCATCGGTCCCTTGACTCTCAGCAACCATCGCTTTGGCCATCACAACTTGTCCCTTGGCCCTCAGCAACCGGTCATTTAGCACTTAGCACCTGGTGATTTAGCCCTCAGCAATTGTTCTGTAGGCACTTCGCAATTGGTCCCTTGGTCCTCAGCCACCGGTCCCTTGACTCTCAGCGACCGGACCCTTGGCCCTCATCCACCGGTCCCTTGGCCCTCAGCCACAGGTCCCTTGGCCCTCAGCCACCAGTCCCTTGGTCCTCAGCCACCAGTCCCTTGGTCCTCAGCCACCAGTCCCTTGGCCCTCAGCCACCGGATCCTTGAACCTCAGCCACCAGTCCCTTTGCCCTCAGCCACCGGTCCCTTGATCCTCAGCCACCAGTCCCTTGGCTCTCAGCGACTGGACCCTTGGCCCTCAGCCAACGGTCCCTTGGCCCTCAGCCACCGGTCACTTGGCTCTCAACCACCGCGTCCTTGACCTTCAGCCACCAGTCCCTTGGACCTCAGCCACCAGTCCCTTGGCTCTCAGCCACCGGATCCTTGAACCTCAGCCATCGGTCCCTTGACTCTCAGCAACCATTCCTTTGGCCATCACAACTGGTCCCTTGGCCCTCAGCAACCGGTCATTTAGCACTTAGCACCTGGTGATTTAGCCCTCAGCAATTGTTTTTTAGGCACTTCGCAATTGGTCCCTTGGCCCTCAGCCACCGGTCCCTTGACTCTCAGCCACCGGAACCTTTACCCTCAGCCACCAGCCCCTTGGCCCTCAGCCACCAGTCCCTTGGCCCTCAGCCACCAGTACCTTGGCCCTCAGCCACCGGTCCCTTAGCCCTCAGCAGCTAGACCCTTGGCCCTCAGCCACCGGTCCCTTGAGCCTCAGCCACCGGTCCCTTGTCCCTCAGCCACCGGTCCCTTGGCCCTCAGCCACCGGTCCCTTGGCCCTCAGCCACCGGTCCCTTGACCCTCAGCCACCAGCCCCTTGGCCCTCAGCCACCAGTCCCTTGGCCCTCAGCCACCGGTCCCTTGACCCTCAGCCACCAGCCCCTTGACCCTCAGCCACCAGCCCCTTGGCCCTCAGCCACCAGTCCCTTGTCCCTCAGCCACCAGCCCCTTGGCCCTCAGCCACCGGTCCATTGGCTCGCAGCCACCAGCCCCTTGGCCCTCAGCCACCAGTCCCTTGGCCCTCAGCCCCCTGTCCCTTGGCCCTCAGCCACCGGCTCCTTGGCCCTCAGCCCCCTGTCCCTTGGCCCTCAGCCACCGGTCCCTTGGCCCTCAGACACCGGTCCCTTGGCCCTCAGCAACTCGTCCCTTGGTCCTCAGCCACCAGTCCCTTGGATCTCAGCGACTGGACCCTTGGCCCTCAGCCACCAGTCCCTTGACCCTCAGCCACCGGTCCCTTGGCTCTCAGCCATCGGGTCCTTGACCCTCAGCCATCGGTCCCTTGACTCTCAGCAACCATTCCTTTGGCCATCACAACTGGTCCTTTGGCCCTCAGCAACCGGTCATTTAGCACTTAGCACCTGGTGATGTAGCCCTCAGCAATTGTTTTTTAGGCACTTCGCAATTGGTCCCTTGGCCCTCAGCCACCAGTCCCTTGACTCTCAGCCACCGGAACCTTCACCCTCAGCCACCGGTCCCTTGGCTCTCAGCCACTGGTCTCTTGGCACTCAGCCACCGGTCCCTTGACCCTCAGCCACCGGACGCTTGGCCCTCAGCCACCCGTCCCTTGGTCCTTAGCCACCAGTCCCTTGGCCCGCAGCCACCGGTCACTAGGCTCTCAGCCACCGGGTCCTTCACCCTCAGCCACCGGTCCCTTGGCTCTCAGCCACTGGTCTCTTGGCACTCAGCCACCGGTCCCTTTGGCCCTCAGACACTGGTCCCTTGGCCCTCAGCGACCGGTCCCTTGGCCCTCAGCCAACAGTCCCTTGGCCCTCAGCCACCGGTCCCTTGGCCATCAGCCACCGGTCCCTTGGCCCTCAGCCAGCGGTCCCTTGGCACTGAGCAACCGGTCCCTTGGCCCTCAGCCACCGGTCCGTTGACCCTCAGCCACCGGTCTCTTGGCACTCACAACCAGGTCCTTGGCCCTCAGCCACCGGTCCCTTGAGCCTCAGCCACCGGTCCCTTGTCCCTCAGCCACCAGCCCCTTGGCCCTCAGCCACCAGCCCCTTGGCCCTCAGCGACCGGTCCCTTGGCCCTCAGCCACCAGCCCCTTGGACCTCAGCCACCGGTCCATTGGCTCTCAGCCACCAGCCCCTTGGCCCTCAGCCATCGGTCCCTTGGCCCTCAGCCACCGGTCCCTTGGCCCTCAGCCCCCTGTCCCTTGGCCCTCAGCCACCGGCCCCTTGGCCCCCAGCCACCGGTCCCTTGGCCCTCAGACACCGGTCCCTTGGCCGTCAGCAACTCGTCCCTTGGTCCTCAGCCACCACTCCCTTGGCCCTCAGCCACCGGTCCCTTGGCCCTCAGCCACTGGTCCCTTGGCCCTCAGCCACCGGTCGCTTGGCCCTCAGCCACCGGTCCCTTGGCCCTCAGCCACCAGTCCCTTGGCCTTCAGCCACCGGTCCCTTGGCCCTCAGCCACCAACCCCTTGGCCCTCAGCCGCCAACCCCTTGGCCCTCAGCCACCGGTCCCTTGGCGCTCAGCCACCGGTCCCTTGGCCCTCAGCCACCGGTCAGTTGGCCCTCAGCCACCGGTCCCTTGGCCCTCAGCAACTAGTCCCTTGGTCCTCAGCCACCAGACCCTTGGCTCTCAGCGACTGGACCCTTGGCCTTCAGCCACCGGTCCCTTGGCCCTCAGCCACCAGTCCCTTGGCTCTCAGCGACTGGACCATTGGCCCTCAGCAACTGGTCCCTTGGCTCTCAGCGACCGGACCCTTGGCCCTCAGCCACCGTTCCCTTGGCCCTCAGCGACCAGTCCCTTGGTCCTCAGCCACCGGTCCCTTGGCCCTCATCCACCGTTCCCTTGGCCCTCAGCGACCAGTCCCTTGGTCCTCAGCGACCAGTCCATTGGTCCTCAGCCACCGGACCCTTGGCCCTCAGCGACCGGACCATTGGTCCTCAGCCACCGGTCCCTTGGCCCTCAGCCACCGTTCCCTTGGCCCTCAGCGACCAGTCCCTTGGTCCTCAGCGACCAGTCCCTTGGTCCTCAGCCACCGGACCCTTGGCCCTCAGCCACCGTTCCCTTGGCCCTCAGCGACCAGTTCCTTGGTCTTCAGCCACCAGTCCCTTGGCCCTCAGCCACCGGGTCCTTGACCCTCAGCCATTGGTCCCTTGGCTCTCAGCGACTGGACCCTTGGCCCTCAGCAACTGGTCCCTTGGCCCTCAGCCACCGGTCCCTTGGCCCTCAGCCACCGGGTCCTTGACCCTCAGCCATTGGTCCCTTGACTCTCAGCAACCATTCCTTTGGCCATTACAACTGGTCCTTTGGCCCTCAGCAACCGGTCATTTAGCACTTAGCACCTGGTGATTTAGCCCTCACCAATTGTTCTGTAGGCACTTCGCAATTGGTCCCTTGGCCCTCAGCCACCGGATCCTTGACCCTCAGCCAACGAGTCCCTTGGCCCTCAGTCACCGGGTCCTTGACCCTCAGCGACCGGACCCTTGGCTCTCAGCCACCGAGTCCTTCGCCCTCAGCCACCGGTCCCTTGGCTCTCAGCCATCGGACCCTTGGCCCTCAGCGACCGGACCCTTGGCCCTCAGCGACCGGACCCTTGGCCCTCAGCGACTGGTCCCTTGGCTCTCAGCCACCAGTCCCTTGGCCCTCAGCCACCGGTCCCTTGGCCCTCAGCGACTGGACCCTTGGCTCTCAGTGACTGGTTCCTTGTCCATCAGCCACGGGTCCCTTGGCACTCAGCCACTGGTCCCTTGGTACTGAGCAACCGGTCACTTGGCCCTCAGCCACCGGTCCGTTGACCCTTAGCCACCAGTCCCTTGGCCCTCAGCCACCGGGTCCTTGGCCCTCAGCCACCAGTCCCTTGGCACTGAGCAACCGGTCACTTGGCCCTCAGCCACTGGTCCGGTGACCCTTAGCCACCAGTCCCTTGGCCCTCAGTCACCAGGTCATTGGCCCTCAGCCACCGGCCCCTTGGCACTGAGCAATCGGTCCCTTGGCCCTTAACCACCGGTCCCGTGGACCTCAGCCACCGGTCCGTTGACCCTCAGCCACCGGTCCCTTGGCCCTCAGCCAACAGTCCCTTGGCCCTCAGCCACCAGTCTCTTGGCCCTCAGCCACCGGTCCCTTGGCACTGAGCAACCAGTCACTTGGCCCTCAGCCACCGGTCCCTTGTCCCTCAGTCACAAGTCCCTTTGCCCTCAGCCACCAGTCCCTTGGCACTGAGCAACCGGTCACTTGGCCCTCAGCCACCGGCCCCTTGGCCCTCAGCCACCGGTCCCTTGGCCCTCAGCCACCGGTCCCTTGACCCTCAGCCACCAGTCCCTTGGTCCTCAGCCACTGAGTCCTTGACACTCAGCCACCAGTCCCTTGGCCCTCAGCCACCGGTCCCTTGACCCTTAGCCACCAGTCCCTTGGCCCGCAGCCACCAGTCACTAGGCTCTCAGCCACCGGGTCCTTCACCCTCAGCCACCAGTCCCTTGGCCCTCAGCCACCGGTCCCTTGGCCCTCAGCCACCAGTCCCTTGGACCTCAGCCACCGGTCCCTTGGCCCTCAGCCACCAGTCCCTTGGACCTCAGCCACCGGTCACTTGGCTCTCAGCCACCGGGTCCTTGACCCTCAGCCACCAGTCCCTTGGCCCTCAGCCACCGAGTTCTTGACACTCAGCCACCAGTCCCTAGGCCCTCAGCCACCGGTCCCTTGGCCCTCAGCCAACAGTCCCTTGGCCCTCAGCCACCAGTCTCTTGGCCCTCAGCCACCGGTCCCTTGGCACTGAGCAACCAGTCACTTGGCCCTCAGCCACCGGTCCCTTGTCCCTCAGTCACAAGTCCCTTTGCCCTCAGCCACCAGTCCCTTGGCACTGAGCAACCGGTCACTTGGCCCTCAGCCACCGGCCCCTTGGCCCTCAGCCACCGGTCCCTTGGCCCTCAGCCACCAGTCCCTTGGACCTCAGCCACCGGTCCCTTGGCCCTCAGCCACCAGTCCCTTGGACCTCAGCCACCGGTCACTTGGCTCTCAGCCACCGGGTCCTTGACCCTCAGCCACCAGTCCCTTGGCCCTCAGCCACCGAGTCCTTGACACTCAGCCACCAGTCCCTTGGCCCTCAGCCACCGGTCCCTTGACCCTTAGCCACCAGTCCCTTGGCCCTCAGTCACTGGTCCCATGGCCCTCAGCCACTGGTCCCTTGTCCCTCAGCCACCGGTCCCTTGACCCTCAGCCACCAGTCCCTTGTTCCTCAGCCACCAGTCCCTTGGCTCTCAGCGACTGGACTCTTGGCCCTCAGCCACCGGTCCCTTGGCCCTCAGCCACCGGTCACTTGGCTCTCAGCCACCGCGTCCTTAACCCTCATCCACCAGTCCATTGGCCCTCAGCCACTTGGTCCTTGACCCTCAGCCACTGGTCCCTTGGCCCTCAGCCACCGGGTCCTTGAACCTCAGCCATCGGTCCCTTGACTCTCAGCAACCATTGCTTTGGCCATCACAACTTGTCCCTTGGCCCTCAGCATCCGGTCATTTAGCACTTAGCACCTGGTGATTTAGCCCTCAGCAATTGTTCTGTAGGCACTTCGCAATTGGTCCCTTGGCCCTCAGCCACCGGTCCCTTGACTCTCAGCGACCGGACCCTTGGCCCTCAGCCACCGGTCCCTTGACTCTCATCCACCGGAACCTTCACCCTCAGCCACCGGTCCCTTGGCTCTCAGCCACTGGTCTCTTGGCACTCAGCCACCGGTCCCTTGACCCTCAGCCACCGGACGCTTGGCCCTCAGCCACCCGTCCCTTGGTCCTTAGCCACCAGTCCCTTGGCCCGCAGCCACCGGTCACTAGGCTCTCAGCCACCGGGTCCTTCACCCTCAGCCACCAGTCCCTTGGCCCTCAGCCACCGGTCCCTTGGCCCTCAGCCACCAGTCCCTTGGACCTCAGCCACCGGTCACTTGGCTCTCAGCCACCGGGTCCTTGACCCTCAGCCACCAGTCCCTTGGCCCTCAGCCACCGAGTCCTTGACACTCAGCCACCAGTCCCTTGGCCCTCAGCCACCGGTCCCTTGACCCTTAGCCACCAGTCCCTTGGCCCTCAGTCACTGGTCCCATGGCCCTCAGCCACTGGTCCCTTGTCCCTCAGCCACCGGTCCCTTGACCCTCAGCCACCAGTCCCTTGTTCCTCAGCCACCAGTCCCTTGGCTCTCAACGACTGGACTCTTGTCCCTCAGCCACCGGTCCCTTGGCCCTCAGCCACCGGTCACTTGGCTCTCAGCCACCGCGTCCTTGACCCTCATCCACCAGTCCATTGGCCCTCAGCCACTTGGTCCTTGACCCTCAGCCACTAGTCCCTTGGCCCTCAGCCACCGGGTCCTTGAACCTCAGCCATCGGTCCCTTGAATCTCAGCAACCATTGCTTTGGCCATCACAACTTGTCCCTTGGCCCTCAGCAACCGGTCATTTAGCACTTAGCACCTGGTGATTTAGCCCTCAGCAATTGTTCTGTAGGCACTTCGCAATTGGTCCCTTGGTCCTCAGCCAACGGTCCCTTGACTCTCAGCGACCGGACCCTTGGCCCTCATCCACCGGTCCCTTGGCCCTCAGCCACCAGTCCCTTGGCCCTCAGCCACCAGTCCCTTGGTCCTCAGCCACCAGTCCCTTGGTCCTCAGCCACCAGTCCCTTGGCCCTCAGCCACCGGATCCTTGAACCTCAGCCACCAGTCCCTTTGCCCTCAGCCACCGGTCCCTTGATCCTCAGCCACCAGTCCCTTGGCTCTCAGCGACTGGACCCTTGGCCCTCAGCCACCGGTACCTTGGCCCTCAGCCACCGGTCATTTGGCTCTCAAACACCGCGTCCTTGACCTTCAGCCACCAGTCCCTTGGACCTCAGCCACCAGTCCCTTGGCTCTCAGCCACCGGATCCTTGACCCTCAGCCATCGGTCCCTTGACTCTCAGCAACCATTCCTTTGGCCATTACAACTGGTCCCTTGGCCCTCAGCAACCGGTCATTTAGCACTTAGCACCTGGTGATTTAGCCCTCAGCAGTTGTTTTTTAGGCACTTCGCAATTGGTCCCTTGGACCTCAGCCACCAGTCCCTTGGCTCTCAGCCTCCGGTCCCTTGACTCTCAGCCACCGGAACCTTTACCCTCAGCCACCGGTCCCTTGGCTATCAGCGACCAGACCCTTGGCCATCAGCCACCGGTCCCTTGGCCCTCAGCCAGCGGTCCCTTGGCACTGAGCAACCGGTCCCTTGGCCCTCAGCCACCGGTCCGTTGACCCTCAGCCACCGGTCTCTTGGCACTCACAACCAGGACCTTGGCCCTCAGCCACCGGTCCCTTAGCCCTCAGCAGCTAGACCCTTGGCCCTCAGCCACCGGTCCCTTGAGCCTCAGCCACCGGTCCCTTGTCCCTCAGCCACCGGTCCCTTGACCCTCAGCCACCAGCCCCTTGGTCCTCAGCCACCAGTCCCTTGGCCCTCAGCCACCGGTCCCTTGACCCTCAGCCACCAGCCCCTTGACCCTCAGCCACCAGCCCCTTGGCCCTCAGCCACCAGTCCCTTGTCCCTCAGCCACCAGCCCCTTGGCCCTCAGCCACCGGTCCATTGGCTCTCAGCCACCAGCCCCTTGGCCCTCAGCCACCAGTCCCTTGGCCCTCAGCCCCCTGTCCCTTGGCCCTCAGCCACCGGCCCCTTGGCCCTCAGCCCCCTGTCCCTTGGCCCTCAGCCACCGGTCCCTTGGCCCTCAGACACCGGTCCCTTGGCCCTCAGCAACTCGTCCCTTGGTCCTCAGCCACCAGTCCCTTGGATCTCAGCGACTGGACCCTTGGCCCTCAGCCACCAGTCCCTTGACCCTCAGCCACCGGTCCCTTGGCTCTCAGCCATCGGGTCCTTGACCCTCAGCCATCGGTCCCTTGACTCTCAGCAAACATTTCTTTGGCCATCACAACTGGTCCTTTGGCCCTCAGCAACCGGTCATTTAGCACTTAGCACCTGGTGATTTAGCCCTCAGCAATTGTTTTTTAGGCACTTCGCAATTGGTCCCTTGGCCCTCAGCCACCGGTCCCTTGACTCTCAGCCACCGGAACCTTCACCCTCAGCCACCGGTCCCTTGGCTCTCAGCCACTGGTCTCTTGGCACTCAGCCACCGGTCCCTTGACCCTCAGCCACCGGACGCTTGGCCCTCAGCCACCCGTCCCTTGGTCCTTAGCCACCAGTCCCTTGGCCCGCAGCCACCGGTCACTAGGCTCTCAGCCACCGGGTCCTTCACCCTCAGCCACCGGTGCCTTGGCTCTCAGGCCACTGGTCTCTTGGCACTCAGCCACCGGTCCCTTTGGCCCTCAGACACTGGTCCCTTGGCCCTCAGCGACCGGTCCCTTGGCCCTCAGCCAACAGTCCCTTGGCCCTCAGCCACCGGTCCCTTGGCCATCAGCCACCGGTCCCTTGGCCCTCAGCCAGCGGTCCCTTGGCACTGAGCAACCGGTCCCTTGGCCCTCAGCCACCCGTCCGTTGACCCTCAGCCACCGGTCTCTTGGCACTCACAACCAGGTCCTTGGCCCTCAGCCACCGGTCCCTTGAGCCTCAGCCACCGGTCCCTTGTCCCTCAGCCACCAGCCCCTTGGCACTCAGCCACCAGCCCCTTGGCCCTCAGCGACCGGTCCCTTGGCCCTCAGCCACCAGCCCCTTGGCCCTCAGCCACCGGTCCATTGGCTCTCAGCCACCAGCCCCTTGGCCCTCAGCCATCGGTCCCTTGGCCCTCAGCCACCGGTCCCTTGGCCCTCAGCCCCCTGTCCCTTGGCCCTCAGCCACCGGCCCCTTGGCCCCCAGCCACCGGCCCCTTGGCCCTCAGACACCGGTCCCTTGGCCCTCAGCAACTCGTCCCTTGGTCCTCAGCCACCACTCCCTTGGCCCTCAGCCACCGGTCCCTTGGCCCTCAGCCACTGGTCCCTTGGCCCTCAGCCACCGGTCGCTTGGCCCTCAGCCACTGGTCCCTTGGCCCTCAGCCACCAGTCCCTTGGCCTTCAGCCACCGGTCCCTTGGCCCTCAGCCACCAACCCCTTGGCCCTCAGCCGCCAACCCCTTGGCCCTCAGCCACCGGTCCCTTGGCGCTCAGCCACCGGTCCCTTGGCCCTCAGCCACCGGTCAGTTGGCCCTCAGCCACCGGTCCCTTGGCCCTCAGCAACTAGTCCCTTGGTCCTCAGCCACCAGTCCCTTGGCTCTCAGCGACTGGACCCTTGGCCTTCAGCCACCGGTCCCTTGGCCCTCAGCCACCAGTCCCTTGGCTCTCAGCGACTGGACCCTTGGCCCTCAGCAACTGGTCCCTTGGCTCTCAGCGACCGGACCCTTGGCCCTCAGCCACCGTTCCCTTGGCCCTCAGCGACCAGTCCCTTGGTCCTCAGCCACCGGTCCCTTGGCCCTCAGCCACCGTTCCCTTGGCCCTCAGCGACCAGTCCCTTGGTCCTCAGCGACCAGTCCATTGGTCCTCAGCCACCGGACCCTTGGCCCTCAGCGACCGGACCCTTGGTCCTCAGCCACCGGTCCCTTGGCCCTCAGCCACCGTTCCCTTGGCCCTCAGCGACCAGTCCCTTGGTCCTCAGCGACCAGTCCCTTGGTCCTCAGCCACCGGACCCTTGGCCCTCAGCCACCGTTCCCTTGGCCCTCAGCGACCAGTCCCTTGGTCTTCAGCCACCAGTCCCTTGGCCCTCAGCCACCGGGTCCTTGACCCTCAGCCATTGGTCCCTTGGCTCTCAGCGACTGGACCCTTGGCCCTCAGCAACTGGTCCCTTGGCCCTCAGCCACCGGTCCCTTGGCCCTCAGCCACCGGGTCCTTGACCCTCAGCCATTGGTCCCTTGACTCTCAGCAACCATTCCTTTGGCCATTACAACTGGTCCTTTGGCCCTCAGCAACCGGTCATTTAGCACTTAGCACCTGGTGATTTAGCCCTCACCAATTGTTCTTTAGGCACTTCGCAATTGGTCCCTTGGCCCTCAGCCACCGGATCCTTGACCCTCAGCCAACGAGTCCCTTGGCCCTCAGCCACCGGGTCCTTGACCCTCAGCGACCGGACCCTTGGCTCTCAGCCACCGAGTCCTTCGCCCTCAGCCACCGGTCCCTTGGCTCTCAGCCATCGGACCCTTGGCCCTCAGCGACCGGACCCTTGGCCCTCAGTGACCGGACCCTTGGCCCTCAGCGACTGGTCCCTTGGCTCTCAGCCACCAGTCCCTTGGCCCTCAGCCACCGGTCCCTTGGCCCTCAGCGACTGGACCCTTGGCTCTCAGTGACTGGTTCCTTGTCCATCAGCCACGGGTCCCTTGGCACTCAGCCACTGGTCCCTTGGTACTGAGCAACCGGTCACTTGGCCCTCAGCCACCGGTCCGTTGACCCTTAGCCACCAGTCCCTTGGCCCTCAGCCACCGGGTCCTTGGCCCTCAGCCACCAGTCCCTTGGCACTGAGCAACCGGTCACTTGGCCCTCAGCCACTGGTCCGGTGACCCTTAGCCACCAGTCCCTTGGCCCTCAGTCACCAGATCATTGGCCCTCAGCCACCGGCCCCTTGGCACTGAGCAATCGGTCCCTTGGCCCTTAACCACCGGTCCCGTGGACCTCAGCCACCGGTCCGTTGACCCTCAGCCACCGGTCCCTTGGCCCTCAGCCAACAGTCCCTTGGCCCTCAGCCACCAGTCTCTTGGCCCTCAGCCACCGGTCCCTTGGCACTGAGCAACCAGTCACTTGGCCCTCAGCCACCGGTCCCTTGTCCCTCAGTCACAAGTCCCTTTGCCCTCAGCCACCAGTCCCTTGGCACTGAGCAACCGGTCACTTGGCCCTCAGCCACCGGCCCCTTGGCCCTCAGCCACCGGTCCCTTGGCCCTCAGCCACCGGTCCCTTGACCCTCAGCCACCAGTCCCTTGGTCCTCAGCCACCGAGTCCTTGACACTCAGCCACCAGTCCCTTGGCTCTCAGCCGCCGGTCACTTGACCCTTAGCCACCAGTCCCTTGGCCCGCAGCCACCAGTCACTAGGCTCTCAGCCACCGGGTCCTTCACCCTCAGCCACCAGTCCCTTGGCCCTCAGCCACCGGTCCCTTGGCCCTCAGCCACCAGTCCCTTGGACCTCAGCCACCGGTCCCTTGGCCCTCAGCCACCAGTCCCTTGGACCTTAGCCACCGGTCACTTGGCTCTCAGCCACCGGGTCCTTGACCCTCAGCCACCAGTCCCTTGGCCCTCAGCCACCGAGTTCTTGACACTCAGCCACCAGTCCCTTGGCCCTCAGCCACCGGTCCCTTGGCCCTCAGCCAACAGTCCCTTGGCCCTCAGCCACCAGTCTCTGGGCCCTCAGCCACCGGTCCCTTGGCACTGAGCAACCAGTCACTTGGCCCTCAGCCACCGGTCCCTTGTCCCTCAGTCACAAGTCCCTTTGCCCTCAGCCACCAGTCCCTTGGCACTGAGCAACCGGTCACTTGGCCCTCAGCCACCGGCCCCTTGGCCCTCAGCCACCGGTCCCTTGGCCCTCAGCCACCAGTCCCTTGGCCCTCAGCCACCAGTCCCTTGGACCTCAGCCACCGGTCACTTGGCTCTCAGCCACCGGGTCCTTGACCCTCAGCCACCAGTCCCTTGGCCCTCAGCCACCGAGTTCTTGACACTCAGCCACCAGTCCCTAGGCCCTCAGCCACCGGTCCCTTGACCCTTAGCCACCAGTCCCTTGGCCCTCAGTCACTGGTCCCATGGCCCTCAGCCACTGGTCCCTTGTCCCTCAGCCACCGGTCCCTTGACCCTCAGCCACCAGTCCCTTGTTCCTCAGCCACCAGTCCCTTGGCTCTCAGTGACTGGACTCTTGGCCCTCAGCCACCGGTCCCTTGGCCCTCAGCCACCGGTCACTTGGCTCTCAGCCACCGCGTCCTTAACCCTCATCCACCAGTCCATTGGCCCTCAGCCACTTGGTCCTTGACCCTCAGCCACTAGTCCCTTGGCCCTCAGCCACCGGGTCCTTGAACCTCAGCCATCGCTCCCTTGACTCTCAGCAACCATTGCTTTGGCCATCACAACTTGTCCCTTGGCCCTCAGCATCCGGTCATTTAGCACTTAGCACCTGGTGATTTAGCCCTCAGCAATTGTTCTGTAGGCACTTCGCAATTGGTCCCTTGGTGCTCAGCCACCGGTCCCTTGGCTCTCAGCGACCGGACCCTTGGCCCTCATCCACCGGTCCCTTGGCCCTCAGCCACCGGGTCCTTGACCCTCAGCCACCGGGTCCTTGACCCTCAGCCACCTGTCCCTTGGCCCTCAGCCACCGGTCCCTTGGCCCTCAGCCACCGGTCACTTGGCTCTCAACCACCGCGTCCTTGACCTTCAGCCACCAGTCCCTTGGACCTCAGCCACCAGTCCCTTGGCTCTCAGCCACCGGGTCGTTGACCCTCAGCCATCGGTCCCTTGACTCTCAGCAACCATTCCTTTGGCCATTACAACTGGTCCCTTGGCCCTCAGCAACCGGTCATTTAGCACTTAGCACCTGGTGATTTAGCACTCAGCAATTGTTCTTTAGGCACTTCGCAATTGGTCCCTTGGCCCTCAGCCACCGGTCCCTTGGCCCTCAGCCACCGGTCCCTTGACTCTCAGCCACCGGAACCTTTACCCTCAGCCACCGGTCCCTTGGCTCTCAGCGACCAGACCCTTGGCCCTCAGCCACCGGTCCCTTTGGCCCTCAGACACTGGTCCCTTGGCCCTCAGCGACCGGTCCCTTGGCCCTCAGCCAACAGTCCCTTGGCCCTCAGCCACCGGTGCCTTGGACATCAGCCACCGGTCCCTTGGCACTCAGCAACCGGTCTCTTGGCCCTCAGCCAGCGGTCCCTTGGCACTCAGCAACCGGTCCCTTGGCCCTCAGCCACCGGTCCGTTGACCCTCAGCCACCGGTCTCTTGGCACTCACAATCAGGTCCTTGGCCCTCAGCCACCGGTCCCTTAGCCCTCAGCAGCTAGACCCTTGGCCCTCAGCCACCGGACCCTTGAGCCTCAGCCACCGGTCCCTTGTCCTTCAGCCACCGGCCCCTTGGCCCTCAGCCACCGGTCCCTTGGCCCTCAGCCACCATTCCCTTGACCCTCAGGCACCAGCCCCTTGGCCCTCAGCCACCAGTCCCTTGTCCCTCAGCCACCAGCCCCTTGGCCCTCAGCCACCGGTCCATTGGCTCTCAGCCACCAAATCCTTGGCCCTCAGCCATCGGTCCCTTGGCCCTCAGCCACCGGTCCCTTGGCCCTCAGCACCCTGTCCCTTGGCCCTCAGCCACCGGCCGCTTGGCCCCCAGCCACCGGTCCCTTGACCCTCAGACACCGGTCCCTTGGCCCTCAGCAACTCGTCCCTTGGTCCTCAGCCACCACTCACTTGGCCCTCAGCCACCGGTCCCTTGGCCCTCAGCCACCGGTCCATTGGCCCTCAGCAACATGACCCTTGGCCCTCAGCCACCAGTCCCTTGGCCTTCAGCCACCGGTCCCTTGGCCCTCAGCCACCAACCCCTTGGCCCTCAGCCACCAACCCCTTGGCCCTCAGCCACCGGTCCTTTGGCGCTCAGCCACCGGTCTATTGGCCCTCAGCAACTAGACCCTTGGCCTTCAGCCACCGGTCCCTTGGCCCTCAGCCACCAGCCCCTTGGCCCTCAGCCACCGGTCAGTTGGCCCTCAGCCACCGGTCCCTTGGCCCTCAGCAACTAGTCCCTTGGTCCTCAGCCACCAGTCCCTTGGCTCTCAGCCACCGGTCCATTGGCCCTCAGCAACATGACCCTTGGCCCTCAGCCACCAGTCCCTTGGCCTTCAGCCACCGGTCCCTTGGCCCTCAGCCACCAACCCCTTGGCCCTCAGCCACCAACCCCTTGGCCCTCAACCACCAACCCCTTGGCCCTCAGCCACCGGTCCCTTGGCGCTCAGCCACCGGTCCATTGGCCCTCAGCAACTAAACCCTTGGCCTTCAGCCACCGGTCCCTTGGCCCTCAGCCACCAGCCCCTTGGCCCTCAGCCACCGGTCAGTTGGCCCTCAGCCACCGGTCCCTTGGCCCTCAGCAACTAGTCCCTTGGTCCTCAGCCACCAGTCCCTTGGCTCTCAGCGACTGGACCCTTGGCCCTCAGCCACCGGTCCCTTGACCCTTAGCCACCAGTCCCTTGGCCCTCAGTCACTGGTCCCATGGCCCTCAGCCACTGGTCCCTTGTCCCACAGCCACCGGTCCCTTGACCCTCAGCCACCAGTCCCTTGTTCCTCAGCCACCAGTCCCTTGGCTCTCAGCGACTGGACTCTTGGCCCTCAGCCACCAGTCCCTTGGACCTCAGCCACCGGTCCCTTGGCCCTCAGCCACCAGTCCCTTGGACCTCAGCCACCGGTCACTTGGCTCTCAGCCACCGGGTCCTTGACACTCAGCCACCAGTCCCTTTGCCCTCAGCCACCAGTCCCTTGGCACTGAGCAACCGGTCACTTGGCCCTCAGCCACCGGCCCCTTGGCCCTCAGCCACCGGTCCCTTGGTCCTCAGCCACCGGTCCCTTGACCCTCAGCCACCAGTCCCTTGGCCCTCAGCCACCGAGTCCTTGACACTCAGCCACCAGTCCCTTGGCCCTCAGCCACCGGTCCCTTGACCCTTAGCCACCAGTCCCTTGGCCCGCAGCCACCGGTCACTAGGCTCTCAGCCACCGGGTCCTTCACCCTCAGCCACCAGTCCCTTGGCCCTCAGCCACCGGTCCCTTGGCCCTCAGCCACCAGTCCCTTGGACCTCAGCCACCGGTCCCTTGGCCCTCAGCCACCAGTCCCTTGGACCTCAGCCCCCGGTCACTTGGCTCTCAGCCACCGGGTCCTTGACCCTCAGCCACCAGTCCCTTGGCCCTCAGCCACCGAGTCCTTGACACTCAGCCACCAGTCCCTTGGCCCTCAGCCACCGGTCCCTTGACCCTTAGCCACCAGTCCCTTGGCCCTCAGTCACTGGTCCCATGGCCCTCAGTCACTGGTCCCTTGACCCTCAGCCACCAGTCCCTTGTTCCTCAGCCACCAGTCCCTTGGCTCTCAGCGACTGGACTCTTGGCCCTCAGCCACCGGTCCCTTGGCCCTCAGCCACCGGTCACTTGGCTCTCAGCCACCGCGTCCTTAACCCTCATCCACCAGTCCATTGGCCCTCAGCCACTTGGTCCTTGACCCTCAGCCACTAGTCCCTTGGCCCTCAGCCATAGGGTCCTTGAACCTCAGCCATCGGTCCTTTGACTCTCAGCAACCATTGCTTTGGCCATCACAACTTGTCCCTTGGCCCTCAGCAACCGGTCATTTAGCACTGAGCACCTGGTGATTTAGCCCTCAGCAATTGTTCTGTAGGCACTTCGCAATTGGTCCCTTGGTCCTCAGCCACCGGTCCCTTGACTCTCAGCGACCGGACCCTTGGCCCTCATCCACCGGTCCCTTGGCCCTCAGCCACCAGTCCCTTGGTCCTCAGCCACCAGTCCCTTGGCCCTCAGTCACCGGGTCCTTGACCCTCAGCCACCAGTCCCTTTGCCCTCAGCCACCGGTCCCTTGATCCTCAGCCACCGGTCCCTTGGCTCTCAGCGTCTGGACCCTTGGCCCTCAGCCACCGGTCCCTTGGCCCTCAGCCACCGGTCACTTGGTTCTCAACCACCGAGTCCTTGACCTTCAGCCACCAGTCCCTTTGGCCCTCAGACACCGGTCCCTTGGCCCTCAGCGACCAGACCCTTGGCCCTCAGCCACCGGTCCCTTTGGCCCTCAGACACCGGTCCCTTGGCCATCAGCCACCGGTCCCTTGGCCCTCAGCCAGCGGTCCCTTGGCACTGAGCAACCGGTCCCTTGGCCCTCAGACACCGGTCCGTTGACCCTCAGCCACCGGTCTCTTGGCACTCACAACCAGGTCCTTGGCCCTCAGCCACCGGTCCCTTAGCCCTCAGCAGCTAGACCCTTGGCCCTCAGCCACCGGTCCCTTGGCCCTCAGCCACCGGTCCGTTGACCCTCAGCCACCGGTCCCTTGGCCCTCAGCCACCGGTCCCGTGGACCTCAGCCACTGGTCCCTTGGCCCTCAGCCACCGGTCCCTTGGCCCTCAGCCACCGGTCCCGTGGACCTCAGCCACTGGTCCCTTGGCCCTCAGCCACCGGTCCCTTGGCCCTCAGCCAACAGTCCCTTGGCCCTCAGCCACCGGTCCCTTGGCTCTCAGCCACCGGTCGCTTGACGCTCAGCCACCGATCCCTTGTCCCTCAGCCAACAGTCTCTTGGCCCTCAGCCACCGGTCCCTTGGCCCTCAGCCAACAGTCTCTTGGCCCTCAGCCACCGGTCCCTTGGCCCTCAGCCATCAGTCTCTTGGCTCTCAGCCACCGGTCGCTTGACGCTCAGCCACCGATCCCTTGTCCCTCAGCCACCAGTCCCTTGGCCCTCAGCCACCAGTCCCTTGGCCCTTAGCAACTATGTCTCTAGGCCGTTAGCAACTGGCCTCTTGGCCCTCTGCCACCAGTGCCAAGGCCCTCGGCAACCATTCACTTGGCCATTAGCACCCAACCATTGGCTCTAAGCAACATTTCCCTTGGCCCTTAACCACCATGGCTTTATCCTCAGCAACCATTACTTTTGCCCTCAGCCACCGGTCCCTTTGGCCCTCAGCCACCGGTCCCTTCACCCTGACCAACAAGTGCATTTTCCGTTAGCAACCGGTTCCTTGGCCTCCAACAACTAACACTTGGCCCTTAGCAACCGGTGCTTTGGCCCTCAGCGACAAAACCCTTGACACTCAGCCGCCCGATCCTTAGCCCTCAGTCATCTGTTGTTTTGCTCTGAGCATCCAGTCCATTGGCCTTCAGCAACCAATCCCTTGGCCTCAGGAACCGCTCACTTGGCCCTGAACAACCTGTCCCTTGGGCATTAGCAGCCAACTCTTGCCACGTAGCAACCGGTCCATCTCCCTGAGCAACCGGCCCTTAGTCCTCAGCAACTGGGCCCTTGGCCCTCAACAGCCGGTCCTTTGGTTCTCAGAAACCGATCCCTTGGCCCGAAGGAACCGGTCCCTTGGCCCTCAGCAACCAGTCTTTTGGCCGTTAGCAACCAGTCTTTTGGCCCTTAGCAACCAGTCTTTTGGCCCTTAGCAACCAGTCCCTCGGTCCTTTCAACCAGTCCCTTGGCCCTTAGCAGGCGGTCATTCGCCCTTAGCAACCGGTCTCTTGGTGCAAAGCAACCGGTCCCTTGGCCTTTAGCAACTGACCCATTTGCCATTCGCAGCCAACACTTGCCACTTGGCAACTGGTCTCTTCGCCCTCAGCCACTGGTCCCTTCGCCCTGAGCAACGTTTCCTCAGCCTTCAGCCACTGGTCATTTCGCTCTTAATGGCACAACACTTGGCCCATAGCAACCAGTCCCTTGGCCCTTACCAACTGTACCCTTGGCCCTGACCAAAAGCTCCTTTGCACTTAGAAACTGGTCACATGGCCCTTAACAACCAGGCCGTTGGCCTTTAGCAACTGCTCCCTTGACCTTAGCAACTTTTCTCTAGGCCCTTAGCAACTGGTCTCTTGGCCCTCTGCCGCCAGTGCCAAGGCCTTCGGCAACCATTCACTTGGCCATTAGAACCCAACGCTTAGCTCTAAGCAACCGATCCCTTGGCCCTGACCCACCATGGCTTTGCCCTCAGCAAAGAGCAGTTTTTCCCTCAGCAACCAGTCCTTGGCCCTCAGCCACTGATCCCCTTGGCCCTCAGCCACTGATCCCCTTGGCCCTCAGCCACTGATCCCCTTGGCCCTCAGCCACTGATCCCCTTGGCCCTCAGCCACTGATCCCCTTGGCCCTCAGCCACTGATCCCCTTGGCCCTCAGCCACTGATCCCCTTGGCACTCAGCCACTGATCCCATTGGCCCTCAGCCACTGATCCCCTTGGCCCTCAGCCACTGATCCCCTTGGCCCTCAGCCACTGATCCCCTTGACCCTCAGCCACTGATCCCCTTGGCCCTCAGCCACTGATCCCCTTCGCCCTCAGCCACTGATCCCCTTGGCCCTCAGCCACTGATCCCCTTGGCCCTCAGCCACTGATCCCCTTGGCCCTCAGCCACTGATCCCCTTGGCCCTCAGCCACTGATCCCCTTGGCCCTCAGCCACTGATCCCCTTGGCCCTCAGCCACTGATCCCCTTGGCCCTCAGCCACTGATCCCCTTGGCCCTCAGCCACTGTTCCCCTTGGCCCTCAGCCACTGATCCCCTTGGCCCTCAGCCACTGATCCCCTTGGCCCTCAGCCACTGATCCCCTTGGCCCTCAGCCACTGATCCCCTTGGCACTCAGCCACTGATCCCCTTGGCCCTCAGCCACTGATCCCCTTGGCAATCAGCCACTGATCCCCTTGGCCCTCAGCCACTGATCCCCTTGACCCTCAGCCACTGATCCCCTTGGCCCTCAGCCACTGATCCCCTTCGCCCTCAGCCACTGATCCCCTTGGCACTCAGCCACTGATCCCCTTGGCCCTCAGCCACTGATCCCCTTGGCCCTCAGCCACTGATCCCCTTGGCACTCAGCCACTGATCCCCTTGGCCCTCAGCCACTGATCCCCTTGACCCTCAGCCACTGATCCCCTTGGCCCTCAGCCACTGATCCCTTTGGCACTCAGCCACTGATCCCCTTGGCCCTCAGCTACTGATCCCCTTGGCCCTCAGCCACTGATCCCCTTGGCCCTCAGCCACTGATCCCCTTGGCCCTCAGCCACTGATCCCCTTGGCACTCAGCCACTGATCCCCTTGGCCCTCAGCCACTGATCCCCTTGGCCCTCAGCCACTGATCCCCTTGGCACTCAGCCAGTGATCCCCTTGGCCCTCAGCCACTGATCCCCTTGACCCTCAGCTACTGATCCCCTTGGCCCTCAGCCACTGATCCCCTTCGCCCTCAGCCACTGATCCCCTTGGCCCTCAGCCACTGATCCCCTTGGCCCTCAGCCACTGATCCCCTTGGCCCTCAGCCACTGATCCCCTTGGCCCTCAGCCACTGATCCCCTTGGCCCTCAGCCACTGATCCCCTTGGCCCTCAGCCACTGATCCCCTTGGCCCTCAGCCACTGATCCCCTTGGCCCTCAGCCACTGATCCCCTTGGCCCTCAGCCACTGATCCCCTTGGCCCTCAGCCACTGATCACCTTGGCCCTCAGCCACTGATCCCCTTGGCCCTCAGCAACTGATCCCCTTGGTCCTCAGCCACTGATCCCCTTTTCCCTCAGCCACTGATCCCCTTGGCCCTCAGCCACTGATCCCCTTGGCCCTCAGCCACTGATCCCCTTGGCCCTCAGCCACTGATCACCTTGGCCCTCAGCCACTGATCCCCTTGGCACTCAGCCACAGATCCCATTGGCACTTAGCAACTGGTCCCTTGGCCCTCAGCAACTAGTCCCTTGGTCCTCAGCCACCAGTCCCTTGGCCCTCAGCCACCGGTCCCTTGGCCCTCAGCCACCGGTCCATTGGCCCTCAGCAACATGACCTTTGGCCCTCAGCCACTGATCCCCTTGGCCCTCAGCCACTGATCCACTTGGCCATCAGCCACCGGTCGCTTGACGCTCAGCCACCGATCCCTTGTCCCTCAGCCACCAGTCCCTTTGCTCTCAGCCACCAGTCCCTTGGCACTGAGCAACCAGTCACTTGGCCCTCAGCCACCGGTCCCTTGGCCCTTAGCAACTATGTCTCTCGGCCGTTAGCAACTGGCCTCTTGGCCCTCTGCCACCAGTGCCAAGGCCCTCGGCAACCATTCACTTGGCCATTAGCACCCAACCATTGGCTCTAAGCAACATTTCCCTTGGCCCTTAACCACCATGGCTTTATCCTCAGCAACCATTACTTTTGCCCTCAGCCACCGGTCCCTTTGGCCCTCAGCCACCGGTCCCTTCAACCTGACCAACAAGTGCATTTTCCGTTAGCAACCGGTTCCTTGGCCTCCAACAACTAACACTTGGCCCTTAGCAACCGGTGCTTTGGCCCTCAGCGACAAAACCCTTGACACTCAGCCGCCCGATCCTTAGCCCTCAGTCATTGGTTGTTTTGCTCTGAGCATCCAGTCCATTGGCCCTCAGCAACCAATCCCTTGGCCTCAGGAACCGCTCACTTGGCCCTGAACAACCTGTCCCTTGGGCATTAGCAGCCAACTCTTGCCACGTAGCAACCGGTCCATCTCCCTGAGCAACCGGCCCTTAGTCCTCAGCAACTGGTCCCCTGGCCCTCAACAGCCGGTCCTTTGGTTCTCAGAAACCGATCCCTTGGCCCTAAGGAACCAGTCCCTTGGCCCTCAGCAACCAGTCTTTTGGCCTTTAGCAACCAGTCTTTTGGCCCTTAGCAACCAGTCTTTTGGCCCTTAGCAACCAGTCCCTCGGTCCTTTCAACCAGTCCCTTGGCCCTTAGCAGGCGGTCATTCGCCCTTAGCAACCGGTCTCTTGGTGCAAAGCAACTGGTCCCTTGGCCTTTAGCAACTGACCCATTTGCCATTAGCAGCCAACACTTGCCACTTGGCAACTGGTCTCTTCGCCCTCAGCCACTGGTCCCTTCGCCCTGAGCAACGTTTCCTCAGCCCTCAGCCACTGTTCATTTCACTCTCAATGGCACAACACTTGGCCCATAGCAACCAGTCCCTTGGCCCTTACCAACTGTACCCTTGGCCCTGACCAAAAGCTCCTTTGCACTTAGAAACTGGTCACATGGCCCTTAACAACCAGGCCGTTGGCCTTTAGCAACTGCTCCCTTGACCCTACGCAACTTTTCTCTAGGCCCTTAGCAACTGGTGTCTTGGCCCTCTGCCGCCAGTGCCAAGGCCTTCGGCAACCATTCACTTGGCCATTAGAACCCAACGCTTAGCTCTAAGCAACCGATCCCTTGGCCCTTACCCACCATGGCTTTGCCCTCAGCAAAGAGCAGTTTTGCCCTCAGCAACCAGTCCTTGGCCCTCAGCCACTGATCCCCTTGGCCCTCAGCCACTGATCCCCTTGGCCCTCAGCCACTGATCCCCTTGGCCCTCAGCCACTGATCCCCTTGGCCCTCAGCCACTGAACCCCTTGGCTCTCAGCCACTGATCCCCTTGGCCCTCAGCCACTGATCCCCTTGGCCCTCAGCCACTGATCCCCTTGGCCCTCAGCCACTGATCCCCTTGGCCCTCAGCCACTGATCCCCTTCGCCCTCAGCAACTGATCCCCTTGGCCCTCAGCCACTGATCCCCTTGGCACTCAGCCACTGATCCCCTTGGCCCTCAGCCACTGATCCCCTTGGCCCTCAGCCACTGATCCCCTTGGCCCTCAGCCACTGATCCCCTTGGCCCTCAGCCACTGATCCCCTTGGCCCTCAGCCACTGATCCCCTTGGCCCTCAGCCACTGATCACCTTGGCCCTCAGCCACTGATCCCCTTGGCCCTCAGCCACTGATCCCCTTGGCCCTCAGCCACTGATCCCCTTGGCCCTCAGCCACTGATCCCCTTGACCCTCAGCCACTAATCCCCTTGACCCTCAGCCACTAATCACCTTGGCCCTCAGCCACTGATCCCCTTGGCCCTCAGCCACTGATCCCCTTGGCACTCAGCCACAGATCCCCTTGGCACTTAGCAACTGGTCCCTTGGCCCTCAGCAACTAGTCCCTTGGTCCTCAGCCACCAGTCCCTTGGCCCTCAGCCACCGGTCCCTTGGCCCTCAGCCACCGGTCCGTTGGCCATCAGCAACATGACCTTTGGCCCTCAGCCACTGATCCCCTTGGCCCTCAGCCACTGATCCCCTTGGCCCTCAGCCACCGGTCGCTTGACGCTCAGCCACCAGTCCCTTGGCACTGAGCAACCAGTCACTTGGCCCTCAGCCACCGTTCCCTTGGCCCTTAGCAACTATGTCTCTCGGCCGTTAGCAACTGGCCTCTTGGCCCTCTGCCACCAGTGCCAAGGCCCTCGGCAACCATTCACTTGGCCATTAGCACCCAACCATTGGCTCTAAGAGACATTTCCCTTGGCCCTTAACCACCATGGCTTTATCCTCAGCAACCATTACTTTTGCCCTCAGCCACCGGTCCCTTTGGACCTCAGCCACCGGTCCCTTCAACCTGACCAACAAGTGCATTTTCCGTTAGCAACCAGTTCCTTGGCCTCCAACAACTAACACTTGGCCCTTAGCAACCGGTGCTTTGGCCCTCAGCGACAAAACCCTTGACACTCAGCCGCCCGATCCTTAGCCCTCAGTCATTGGTTGTTTTGCTCTGAGCATCCAGTCCATTGGCCCTCAGCAACCAATCCCTTGGCCTCAGGAACCGCTCACTTGGCCCTGAACAACCTGTCCCTTGGGCATTAGCAGCCAACTCTTGCCACGTAGCAACCGGTCCATCTCCCTGAGCAACCGGCCCTTAGTCCTCAGCAACTGGTCCCCTGGCCCTCAACAGCCGGTCCTTTGGTTCTCAGAAACCGATCCCTTGGCCCTAAGGAACCAGTCCCTTGGCCCTCAGCAACCAGTCTTTTGGCCTTTAGCAACCAGTCTTTTGGCCCTTAGCAACCAGTCTTTTGGCCCTTAGCAACCAGTCCCTCGGTCCTTTCAACCAGTCCCTTGGCCCTTAGCAGGCGGTCATTCGCCCTAAGCAACCGGTCTCTTGGTGCAAAGCAACTGGTCCCTTGGCCTTTAGCAACTGACCCATTTGCCATTAGCAGCCAACTCTTGCCACTTGGCAACTGGTCTCTTCGCCCTCAGCCACTGGTCCCTTCGCCCTGAGCAACGTTTCCTCAGCCCTCAGCCACTGTTCATTTCACTCTTAATGGCACAACACTTGGCCCATAGCAACCAGTCCCTTGGTCCTGACCAACCGGTCCCTTGGCCTTTACCAACAGGTCCCTTGGCCCTTACCAACTGTACCCTTGGCCCTGACCAAAAGCTCCTTTGCACTTAGAAACTGGTCACTTGGCCCTTAACAACCAGGCCGTTGGCCTTTAGCAACTGCTCCCTTGACCCTTAGCAACTTTTCTCTAGGCCCTTAGCAACTGGTCTCTTGGCCCTCTGCCGCCAATGCCAAGGCCTTCGGCAACCATTCACTTGGCCATTAGAACCCAACGCTTAGCTCTAAGCAACCGATCCCTTGGCCCTGACCCACCATGGCTTTGCCCTCAGCAAAGAGCAGTTTTTCCCTCAGCAACCTGTCCTTGGCCCTCAGCCACTGATCCCCTTGGCCCTCAGCCACTGATCCCCTTGGCCCTGAGCCACTGATCCCCTTGGCCCTCAGCCACTGATCCCCTTGGCCCTCAGCCACTGATCCCCTTGGCCCTCAGCCACTGATCCCCTTGGCCCTCAGCCACTGATCCCCTTGGCCCTCAGCCACTGATCCCCTTGGCCCTCAGCCACTGATCCCCTTGGCACTCAGCCACTGATCCCCTTGGCCCTCAGCCACTGATCCCCTTGGCCCTCAGCCACTGATCCCCTTGGCCCTCAGCCACTGATCCCCTTGGCACTCAGCCACTGATCCCCTTGGCCCTCAGCCACTGATCCCCTTGGCCCTCAGCCACTGATCCCCTTGGCCCTCAGCCACTGATCCCCTTGGCCCTCAGCCACTGATCCCCTTGGCCCTCAGCCACTGATCCCCTTGGCCCTTAGCCACTGATCCCCTTGGCCCTCAGCCACTGATCCCCTTGGCACTCAGCCACTGATCCCCTTGGCCCTCAGCCACTGATCCCCTTGGCCCTCAGCCACTGATCTCCTTGGCCCTCAGCCACTGATCCCCTTGGCCCTCAGCCACTGATCCCCTTGGCACTCTGCCACAGATCCCCTTGGCACTTAGCCACTGATCCCCTTGGCACTTAGCAACTGGTCATTTAGCACTTAGCAACTGGTCATTTAGCACTTAGCAATCAGTCTCTTGGGCCTTAGCAACGGGTCCCTTGGCCCTAAGGTACCGGTCCCTTGGCCTTCAGGAACCGGTCCCTTGGCCCTCAGGAACCGGTCCCTTGGCCTTCAGGAACCGGTCCCTTGGCCCTCAGGAACCGGTCCCTTGGTTCTAAGGAACCGGTCCCTTGGCCCTAAGGAACCCGTCCCTTGGCCCTCAGCAACCGGTGCTTTGGCCTTCACCCACCAGTTCCCTTAGCCCTTAGCAACCAGTCGCTTAGCCCTTAGCAACCAGTCCCTTAACCCCTAGCAACGGGTCCCTCGGCCCTCAGCAACGGGTCCCTCGGCCCTCAGCAACGGGTCCCTCGGCCCTCAGCAACGGGTCCCTCGGCACTCAGCAACGGGTCACTCGGCCCTCAGCCACCGAGGCCTCGGCTCTCAGCCACCGGTCATTTGGCACTTAGCATCCTGTCCCTTGGCCGTCAGCCACCGAACCCTCAGCCATCAGCCACTTGTCTCATGGTCATTAGCAGTCATGTTTTGGCCTTTCGGTGCCTGTCCCCGACCAACCAGCAGTCCCTTGGCCCTTAGCAATCGGTCACTTGGCCCGTAGCAATCGGTCCCTTGGCACTTAGCAATCGGTCCCTTGGCCCGTAGCAATCGGTCCCTTGGCACCTAGCAATCGGTCCCTTGGCCCTTAGCAATCGGTCCCTTGGCCCGTAGCAATCGGTCCCTTGGCACTTAGCAATCAGTCCCTTGGCCCTTAGCAATCGGTCCCTTGGCCCTTAGCAATCGGTCCCTTGGACCTTAGCAATCGGTCCCTTGGCCCTTAGCAATCGGTCCCTTGGCCCTTAGCAATCGGTCCCTTGGACATTAGCAATCGGTCCCTTGGCCCTTAGCAATCGGTCCCGTGGACCTTAGCAATCGGTCCCATGGCCCTTAGCAATCGGTCCCTTGGACCTTAGCAATCGGTCCCTTGGACCTTAACAATCGGTCCCTTGGACCTTAGCAATCGGTCCCTTGGACCTTAGCAATCGGTCCCTTGGACCTTAGCAATCGGTCCCTTGGCCCTTAGCAATCAGTCCCTTGGACCTTAGCAATCGGTCCCTTGGCCCTTAGCAATCAGTCCCTTGGACCTTAGCAATCAGTCCCATGGCCCTTAGCAATCAGTCCCTTGGACCTTAGCAATCAGTCCCATGGCCCTTAGCAATCAGTCCCTTGGACCTTAGCAATCGGTCCCTTGGCCCTTAGCAATCAGTCCCTTGGACCTTAGCAATCGGTCCCATGGCCCTTAGCAATCAGTCCCATGGCCCTTAGCAATCAGTCCCTTGGACCTTAGCAATCGGTCCCTTGGCCCTTAGCAATCAGTCCCATGGCCCTTAGCAATCAGTCCCTTGGACCTTAGCAATCAGTCCCATGGCCCTTAGCAATCAGTCCCTTGGACCTTAGCAATCAGTCCCTTGGACCTTAGCAATCGGTCCCATGGCCCTTAGCAATCAGTCCCATGGCCCTTAGCAATCAGTCCCTTGGACCTTAGCAATCAGTCCCATGGCCCTTAGCAATCAGTCCCTTGGACCTTAGCAATCGGTCCCATGGCCCTAAGCAATCAGTCCCATGGCCCTTAGCAATCGGTCCCATGGCCCTTAGCAATCAGTCCCTTGGCCCTTAGAAATCAGTCCCATGGCCCTTAGCAATCAGTCCCTTGGACCTTAGCAATCAGTCCCATGGCCCTTAGCAATCAGTCCCTTGGCCCTTAGCAATCGGTCCCATGGCCCTTAGCAATCAGTCCCTTGGACCTTAGCAATCGGTCCCATGGCCCTTAGCAATCAGTCCCATGGCCCTTAGCAATCAGTCCCATGGCCCTTAGCAATCGGTCCCATGGCCCTTAGCAATCTGTCCCATGGCCCTTAGCAATCAGTCCCATGGCCCTTAGCAATCGGTCCCATGGCCCTTAGCAATCAGTCCCATGGCCCTGAGCAATCGGTCCCATGGCCCTTAGCAATCGGTCCCATGGCCCTTAGCAATCAGTCCCTTGGCCCTTAGCAATCAGTCCCATGGCCCTTAGCAATCAGTCCCATGGCCCTTAGCAATCAGTCCCTTGGACCTTAGCAATCGGTCCCATGGCCCTTAGCAATCAGTCCCATGGCCCTTAGCAATCAGTCCCTTGGACCTTAGCAATCGGTCCCTTGGCCCTTAGCAATCGGTTCCTTGGCCCTTAGCAATCAGGCCCATGGCCCTTAGCAATCGGTCCCTTGGCCCTTAGCAATCAGTCCCTTGGCCCTTAGCAATCAGTCCCTTGGCCCTTAGCAATCAGTCCCTTGGACCTTAGCAATCGGTCCCATGGCCCTTAGCAATCAGTCCCTTGGCCCTTAGCAATCAGTCCCATGGCCCTGAGCAATCGGTCCCATGGCCCTTAGCAATCGGTCCCATGGCCCTTAGCAATCGGTCCCATGGCCCTTAGCAATCAGTCCCATGGCCCTTAGCAATCAGTCCCTTGGCCCTTAGCAATCAGTCCCTTGGCCCTTAGCAATCGGTCCCATGGCCCTTAGCAATCGGTCCCATGGCCCTTAGCAATCGGTCCCTTGGCCCTTAACAATCGGTCCCATGGCCCTTAGCAATCGGTCCCATGGCCCTTAGCAATCGGTCCCTTGGCCCTTAGCAATCGGTCCCATGGCCCTTAGCAATCGGTCCCTTGGCCCTTAACAATCGGTCCCTTGGCCCTTAGCAATCGGTCCCTTGGCCCTTAGCAATCGGTCCCTTGGCCCTTAGCAATCAGTCCCTTGGCCCTTAGCAATCGGTCCCATGGCCCTTAGCAATCGGTCCCATGGCCCTTAGCAATCGGTCCCTTGGCCCTTAACAATCGGTCCCTTGGCCCTTAGCAATCGGTCCCTTGGCCCTTAGCAACAGGTCTCTTGGCCCTTAGCAATCGGTCCCATGGCCCTTAGCAATCGGTCCCATGGCCCTTAGCAACAGGTCTCTTGGCCCTTAGCAATCGGTCCCATGGCCCTTAGCAATCGGTCCCTTGGCCCTTAGCAACAGGTCTCTTGGCCCTTAGCAATCGGTCCCATGGCCCTCAGCAATCGGTCCCTTGGCCCTTAGCAATCGGTCCCTTGGCCCTTAGCAATCGGTCCCTTGGCCCTTAGCAACAGGTCTCTTGGCCCTTAGCAATCGGTCCCGTGGACCTTAGCAACAGGTCTCTTGGCCCTTAGCAATCGGTCCCTTGGCCCTTAGCAACAGGTCTCTTGGCCCTTAGCAATCGGTCCCTTGGCCCTTAGCAACAGGTCCCTTGGCCTTTAGCAATCGGTCACTTGGCCCTTAGCAATCGGTCCCTTGGCCCTTAGCATTCGGTCCCTTGGCCCTTAGCAATCGGTCCCTTGGCCCTTAGCAATCGGTCCCTTGGCCCTTAGCAATCGGTCCCTTGGCCCTTAACAATCGGTCCCTTGGCCCTTAGCAATCGGTCCCTTGTCCCTTAACAATCAGTCCCTTGGCCCTTAGCAACAGGTCTCTTGGCCCTTAGCAATCGGTCCCTTGTCCCTTAACAATCGGTCCCTTGGCCCTTAGCAACATGTCTCTTGGCCCTTAGCAATCGGTCGCTTGTCCCTTAACAATCGGTCCCTTGGCCCTTAACAATCGGTCCCTTGGCCCTTAGCAATCGGTCCCTTGTCCCTTAACAATCAGTCCCTTGGCCCTTAGCAACAGGTCTCTTGGCCCTTAGCAATCGGTCCCTTGTCCCTTAACAATCGGTCCCTTGGCCCTTAGCAACAGGTCTCTTGGCCCTTAGCAATCGGCTCTTGTCCCTTAACAATCAGTCCCTTGGCCCTTAGCAATCGGTCCCTTGTCCCTTAACAATCGGTCCCTTGGCCCTTAGCAACAGGTCTCTTGGCCCTCTGCCACCAGTGCCAAGGCCCTCGGCTACTGGTCCTTTGGCCCTTAGCCCGCAGCCACCGGACGTTTCGCTCTTAGCAGCAGGGCACTTGGCTGTTACAAACTGATCCCTTGTCCCTGAGCAACTGGTCCCTTGGCCCTTACCAACCAGTTACTAGGCCCTCTGCCAACTGTACCATAGCCCTCAGTAACTGGTCATGTGGCCATTTGTACCCAACCGTTGGATCTATGTACCCCTCCCTTAGCCCAGAACCACCATTGCTTTGCCCTCGGCAACTGGCAGCACTGCACTCAGCAACCAGCAGTTTTTCTCTCAGCAACCAGTCCTTTGGCCCTCAGCGACCGGTCCCTTGGCCCTCAGCGACCGGTCCCTTGGCCCTCAGCCACCGGTCCCTTGGCCATCAGCGACCGGCCCCTTGTCCCTCAGCAACCGGTCCCTTGGCCCTCAGCGACCGGTCCCTTGGCCCTCAGCGACCGGTCCCTTGGCCATCAGCGACCGGCCCCTTGGCCCTCAGCGACCGGGCGCTTGTCCCTCAGCAACCGGTCCCTTGGCCCTCAGCGACCGGTCCCTTGGCCCTTAGCGACCGGTCCCTTTGGCCCTCAGCGACCGGTCCCTTGGCCATCAGCGACCGGCCCCTTGGCCCTCAGCGACCGGTCCCTTGGCCATCAGCGACCGGTCCCTTGGCCATCAGCGACCGGCCCCTTGGCCCTCAGCGACCGGGCGCTTGTCCCTCAGCAACCGGTCCCTTGTCCCTCAGCGACCGGTCCCTTTGGCCCTCAGCGACCGGTCCCTTGGCCATCAGCGACCGGCCCCTTGGCCCTCAGCGACCGGGCGCTTGTCCCTCAGCAACCGGTCCCTTGGCCCTCAGCGACCGGTCCCTTGGCCCTTAGCGACCGGTCCCTTTGGCCCTCAGCGACCGGTCCCTTGGCCATCAGCGACCGGCCCCTTGGCCCTCAGCGACCGGGCGCTTGGCCCTCAGCGACCGGGTGCTTGTCCCTCAGCGACCGGTCCCTTTGGCCCTCAGCGACCGGCCCCTTGGCCCTCAGCGACCGGGCGCTTGTCGCTCAGCAACCGGTCCCTTGGCCCTCAGCGACCGGTCCCTTGGCCCTTAGCGACCGGTCCCTTTGGCCCTCAGCGACCGGTCCCTTGGCCATCAGCGACCGGCCCCTTGGCCCTCAGCGACCGGGCGCTTGTCCCTCAGCAACCGGTCCCTTGGCCCTCAGCGACCGGTCCCTTGGCCCTTAGCGACCGGTCCCTTTGGCCCTCAGCGACCGGTCCCTTGGCCCTTAACAATCGGTCCCATGGCCCTTAACAATCGGTCCCTTGGCCCTTAGCAATCGGTCCCTTGGCCCTTAGCAATCGGTCCCTTGGCCCTTAGCAATCGGTCCCTTGGCCCTTAGCAATCGGTCCCTTGGCCCTTAGCAATCAGTCCCATGGCCCTTAGCAATCGGTCCCATGGCCCTTAGCAATCGGTCCCTTGGCCCTTAACAATCAGTCCCATGGCCCTTAGCAATCAGTCCCATGGCCCTTAGCAATCAGTCCCTTGGACCTTAGCAATCAGTCCCTTGGACCTTAGCAATCGGTCCCATGGCCCTTAGCAATCAGTCCCATGGCCCTTAGCAATCAGTCCCTTGGACCTTAGCAATCAGTCCCATGGCCCTTAGCAATCAGTCCCTTGGACCTTAGCAATCGGTCCCATGGCCCTTAGCAATCAGTCCCATGGCCCTTAGCAATCGGTCCCATGGCCCTTAGCAATCAGTCCCTTGGCCCTTAGAAATCAGTCCCATGGCCCTTAGCAATCAGTCCCTTGGACCTTAGCAATCAGTCCCATGGCCCTTAGCAATCAGTCCCTTGGCCCTTAGCAATCGGTCCCATGGCCCTTAGCAATCAGTCCCTTGGCCCTTAGCAATCGGTCCCATGGCCCTTAGCAATCAGTCCCATGGCCCTTAGCAATCAGTCCCTTGGACCTTAGCAATCGGTCCCATGGCCCTTAGCAATCAGTCCCATGGCCCTTAGCAATCAGTCCCATGGCCCTTAGCAATCAGTCCCATGGCCCTTAGCAATCGGTCCCATGGCCCTTAGCAATCAGTCCCATGGCCCTTAGCAATCAGTCCCATGGCCCTTAGCAATCGGTCCCATGGCCCTTAGCAATCAGTCCCATGGCTCTTAGCAATCGGCCCCATGGCCCTTAGCAATCGGTCCCATGGCCCTTAGCAATCGGTCCCTTGGCCCTTAGCAATCAGTCCCATGGCCCTTAGCAATCAGTCCCATGGCCCTTAGCAATCAGTCCCTTGGACCTTAGCAATCGGTCCCATGGCCCTTAGCAATCAGTCCCATGGCCCTTAGCAATCAGTCCCTTGGACCTTAGCAATCGGTCCCTTGGCCCTTAGCAATCGGTTCCTTGGCCCTTAGCAATCAGTCCCATGGCCCTTAGCAATCGGTCCCTTGGCCCTTAGCAATCGGTCCCTTGGCCCTTAGCAATCAGTCCCTTGGACCTTAGCAATCGGTCCCATGGCCCTTAGCAATCAGTCCCTTGGCCCTTAGCAATCGGTCCCTTGGCCCTTAGCAATCAGTCCCTTGGACCTTAGCATTCGGTCCCATGGCCCTTAGCAATCAGTCCCTTGGCCCTTAGCAATCGGTCCCTTGGCCCTTAGCAATCAGTCCCTTGGACCTTAGCAATCGGTCCCATGGCCCTTAGCAATCAGTCCCTTGGCCCTTAGCAATCGGTCCCTTGGCCCTTAGCAATCAGTCCCTTGGCCCTTAGCAATCAGTCGCTTGGACCTTAGCAATCGGTCCCATGGCCCTTAGCAATCAGTCCCTTGGCCCTTAGCAATCAGTCCCATGGCCCTGAGCAATCGGTCCCATGGCCCTTAGCAATCGGTCCCATGGCCCTTAGCAATCGGTCCCATGGCCCTTAGCAATCGGTCCCATGGCCCTTAGCAATCAGTCCCATGGCCCTTAGCAATCAGTCCCTTGGCCCTTAGCAATCAGTCCCTTGGCCCTTAGCAATCGGTCCCATGGCCCTTAGCAATCGGTCCCATGGCCCTTAGCAATCAGTCCCATGGCCCTTAGCAATCAGTCCCTTGGCCCTTAGCAATCAGGCCCTTGGCCCTTAGCAATCGGTCCCTTGGCCCTTAACAATCGGTCCCATGGCCCTTAGCAATCGGTCCCATGGCCCTTAGCAATCGGTCCCTTGGCCCTTAGCAATCGGTCCCATGGCCCTTAGCAATCGGTCCCTTGGCCCTTAACAATCGGTCCCTTGGCCCTTAGCAATCGGTCCCATGGCCCTTAGCAATCGGTCCCATGGCCCTTAGCAATCGGTCCCTTGGCCCTTAACAATCGGTCCCTTGGCCCTTAGCAATCGGTCCCTTGGCCCTTAGCAACAGGTCTCTTGGCCCTTAGCAATCGCTCCCATGGCCCTTAGCAATCGGTCCCATGGCCCTTAGCAACAGGTCTCTTGGCCCTTAGCAATCGGTCCCATGGCCCTTAGCAATCGGTCCCTTGGCCCTTAGCAACAGGTCTCTTGGCCCTTAGCAATCGGTCCCATGGCCCTTAGCAATCGGTCCCTTGGCCCTTAGCAATCGGTCCCTTGGCCCTTAGCAATCGGTCCCTTGGCCCTTAGCAACAGGTCTCTTGGCCCTTAGCAAACGGTCCCGTGGACCTTAGCAACAGGTCTCTTGGCCCTTAGCAATCGGTCCCTTGGCCCTTAGCAACAGGTCTCTTGGCCCTTAGCAATCGGTCCCTTGGCCCTTAGCAACAGGTCCCTTGGCCTTTAGCAATCGGTCACTTGGCCCTTAGCAATCGGTCCCTTGGCCCTTAGCATTCGGTCCCTTGGCCCTTAGCAATCGGTCCCTTGGCCCTTAGCAATCGGTCCCTTGGCCCTTAGCAATCGGTCCCTTGGCCCTTAACAATCGGTCCCTTGGCCCTTAGCAATCGGTCCCTTGTCCCTTAACAATCAGTCCCTTGGCCCTTAGCAACAGGTCTCTTGGCCCTTAGCAATCGGTCCCTTGTCCCTTAACAATCGGTCCCTTGGCCCTTAGCAACAGGTCTCTTGGCCCTTAGCAATCGGTCGCTTGTCCCTTAACAATCGGTCCCTTGGCCCTTAACAATCGGTCCCTTGGCCCTTAGCAATCGGTCCCTTGTCCCTTAACAATCAGTCCCTTGGCCCTTAGCAACAGGTCTCTTGGCCCTTAGCAATCGGTCCCTTGTCCCTTAACAATCGGTCCCTTGGCCCTTAGCAACAGGTCTCTTGGCCCTTAGCAATCGGTCCCTTGTCCCTTAACAATCGGTCCCTTGGCCCTTAGCAACAGGTCTCTTGGCCCTCTGCCACCAGTGCCAAGGCCCTCGGCTACTGGTCCTTTGGCCCTTAGCCCGCAGCCACCGGACGTTTCACTCTTAGCAGCAGGGCACTTGGCTGTTACAAACTGATCCCTTGTCCCTGAGCAACTGGTCCCTTGGCCCTTACCAACCAGTTACTAGGCCCTCTGCCAACTGTACCATAGCCCTCAGTAACTGGTCATGTGGCCATTTGTACCCAACCGTTGGACCTATGTACCCCTCCCTTAGCCCAGAACCACCATTGCTTTGACCTCGGCAACTGGCAGCACTGCACTCAGCAACCAGCAGTTTTTCTCTCAGCAACCAGTCCTTTGGCCCTCAGCGACCGGTCCCTTGGCCCTCAGCGACCGGTCCCTTGGCCCTCAGCCACCGGTCCCTTGGCCATCAGCGACCGGCCCCTTGGCCCTCAGCGACCGGGCGCTTGTCCCTCAGCAACCGGTCCCTTGGCCCTCAGCGACCGGTCCCTTGGCCCTCAGCGACCGGTCCCTTGGCCATCAGCGACCGGCCCCTTGGCCCTCAGCGACCGGGCGCTTGTCCCTCAGCAACCGGTCCCTTGGCCCTCAGCGACCGGTCCCTTGGCCCTTAGCGACCGGTCCCTTTGGCCCTCAGCGACCGGTCCCTTGGCCCTCAGCGACCGGCCCCTTGGCCCTCAGCGACCGGTCCCTTGGCCATCAGCGACCGGTCCCTTGGCCATCAGCGACCGGCCCCTTGGCCCTCAGCGACCGGGCGCTTGTCCCTCAGCAACCGGTCCCTTGTCCCTCAGCGACCGGTCCCTTTGGCCCTCAGCGACCGGTCCCTTGGCCATCAGCGACCGGCCCCTTGGCCCTCAGCGACCGGGCGCTTGTCCCTCAGCAACCGGTCCCTTGGCCCTCAGCGACCGGTCCCTTGGCCCTTAGCGACCGGTCGCTTTGGCCCTCAGCGACTGGTCCCTTGGCCATCAGCGACCGGCCCCTTGGCCCTCAGCGACCGGGCGCTTGGCCCTCAGCGACCGGGTGCTTGTCCCTCAGCGACCGGTCCCTTTGGCCCTCAGCGACCGGCCCCTTGGCCCTCAGCGACCGGGCGCTTGTCCCTCAGCAACCGGTCCCTTGGCCCTCAGCGACCGGTCCCTTGGCCCTTAGCGACCGGTCCCTTTGGCCCTCAGCGACCGGTCCCTTGGCCCTCAGCGACCGGTCCCTTGGCCCTCAGCGACCGGTCCCTTGGCCCTTAGCGACCGGTCCCTTTGGCCCTCAGCGACCGGTCCCTTGGCCATCAGCGACCGGCCCCTTGGCCCTCAGCGACCGGGCGCTTGGCCCTCAGCGACCGGGCGCTTGTCCCTCAGCGACCGGTCCCTTGGCCATCAGCGACCGGTCCCTTGGCCATCAGCGACCGGTCACTTGGCCCTCAGCCACCGGTCACTTGGCCACCTGCCCCTCGGACCTCGGCCACTGGCCCCTCGGCCCTCGGCTCCTCGGGCACCGGCCCCTAAGCCCTTAACATCCGGACACTTGGCCCATCGCAACCGGTCTCTTAGCCCTTAAAAAACGGCCTCTTCCGCTAAGCAACCAGTCCCTTGGCCCTTCACAAATGGTGGCTTGGCCCACACCAATCAACACTTGGCCCACAGCAACGGGTCCCTTGGCCTTTAGCAACTGGTATCTTGGCCATCAGCAACCGGTCCCAAAACCCTTAGCAACCAGTACCTTGGCTGTTAGCAATAAACAATTGATCGTTTGCAACTGGACCCTTCGCCTAGCAACTTGGCCTTTAGCAACGGGCCCCTTGGCCCGAAGCAACCGGTCCCATGGTGCTCAATCTCTGGTCCCTTGGTCCTAAGCAACCACTCTCTTCGCCCTTAGCAACTGGTCCCTTGGCCCTCAGCAACCAGTGAGTTGGCCATTGGCAACTGGTCACTTGGCCATCGGCAACCAGTCTCTTGGCCCTTGGTGTTAATCATGAATGCAGGGTCTGACTAGATACTGTGAGCTCAAAGTAAAGTGTGACCTTAGTCTTTTATTACATGTCTCCAGAGTGCCTCTCCAGCCTGTGAGGCCTCCTTAATACAGGTGCTCCCAAGGGATTGTGCACTCCCTTGGGACTCCATGGGATGAGTCCTCTGGTGGCTAGACAAGGTATTTAAAGGTTTACATATATAACAAAACTCCCCCCAAAGTCAATGGTGTAACTATTTAGAAGTTGAGTCGATCTGCGGCCTTTCTTTCCCTGGTTGATCGACTCGGTGTAAATGCTGGTTTTGTTGCGTCATTTGTTGGGCCCTCGCTGGGCTACTGTGCAGCTGGCATTGCTGGGCTGCCTGGTGTGGTGAGTCCTGCTGGGCTGCTGCTGGTGATGGGTTCTGCTTCGTGGCCAACCGCGGTGTCTGTTGCCACTGGTGTGTATGTTGTGGGGTCACAGAAGGTAGGGTCCAATATGGGTTGTTGAGGATTGTCCGTGAATCTGAGTTTCATTTGGTCCAAGTGTTTCCGGTGAATGAGTCCATTTGAAAGTTTGACGCGAGACACCCTGCTCTCCTCTTTGGCCGCGACAATACCGGGAAGCCACTTGGCACCTTGTTCATAGTTCAACACAAATACAGGATCATTGATTTCAATTTCGCGTGACATATTGGCGCTATCATCATATGTACTTTGTTGAAGCCGCCTGCTCTCTACCTGTTCACGTAGACCAGGGTAGACTAACAAGAGACTTGTGTTAAGTGCACTTTTCATGAATCCCAGTGAGAGAATGGGGTCTCGTGTGGTAGCTAATCATGATATGGGATAGGCGAGTCTGCAGTGAGCCTTCAGTTACCCTCTTCAAGCTCTGCTTGATAGTTTGCACTGCTCTCTCTGCCTGATCATTGGATGCTTTTTGAACGGGGCAGATGTTACATGTTTTTATACCATTATGGATCATGAACTCTTTGAACTCGGCACGGGTGAAACACGGCCATTTGTCACTCACAAGGACATCAGGCAGGCCGTGCGTGGCAAACATGGCCCGCAGGCTTTCAGTGGTGGCAGCGGACATGCTAGCTGACATTATCTCACATTCAATCCATTTGGAGTATGCATCCACAACCACTAGGAACATTTTACCCAAAAACGGGCCTGCATAGTCGACATGGACCCTGGAACATGGCTTGGAGAGCCAAGATGATAAACTTAGTGGCTCCTCCCTGGATGCATTGTTAACTGTGAGCATGTGTTACATTTGTGCATGCAGGTTCTGAGTTCACATCGATACCGGGCCACCACACTTGGGATCTGGCTATCACTTTCATCATTACAGTGCCTGGGTGAATACTGTGGAGATCACTGATGAAGGACCACTACCTGATTACCCCACAGAAGGCAGTCTGCCTGTATAGTCATTTCATCCATGCACCGCTGGTACGGCTTTATCTCTTCCTGTATTTACAATGGGACACTAGACCAGCACCCGTGAAGCACACAATTTTTTCCAAGGACAGTAAGGGGTCCTGGCTCATCCTGGTTCTAATCTGTTGGGCTGTGACAGGTGATTGCTCACTCTCAAATGCTTCCATCACCATGGCTAAATCTGCGGGCTGCACCATTTCCACCCCCGTGGTGGGCAATGGCAGCCTACTGAGAGCTTGGCACGGTTTTCCCTGCCTAGCCTGTGGCGGATGGCATAGTTGTATGCGGATAATGTGAGCGCCCATCTCAGAATGCGGGCCGATGCATTCATATTTATCCCCTTACTTTCGGAAAAAAGGGTTATCAGTGGCTTATTGTCAGCTTCCAATTCAAATTTGAGCCCAAACAGATATTATTGCATTTTCTTTACCCCATAAACACACGCTAACGATTCTTTTGCAAGCATGCTGTCGGCTCCCTCAGCCTTAGACAGACTCCTGGATGCATAAGCAACCGGTTGCAATTTCCCAAAATCATTCGCTTGTTGCAATACACACCCAACGCCATACGATGATGCATCACATGCTCTTACCAAACGTTTACATGGATCATACAACACAAGCAATTTGTTTGAGCAGAACAATTTTCGAGCTTTTCCAAAGGCATTTTCTTGGCTTCTGCCCCATACCCATTCATCTCCTTTACGCAGTAAGGTGTGCAGTGGTTCGAACAGTGTGCTGAGACCCGGTAAGAATTTGGAAAAGTCGTTCAGGAGTCTTAGAAACGACAGCAGCTCCATCACGTTCTGAGGCCTTGGTGTGTTCTCGATTGCCTCAATCTTCGAATCGCTGGGCCTGATGCCATCCACCGCGATTCTTCTCCCCAGGAACTACACTTCAGGCACCAGGAAATTGCACTTCGAGCGTTTTAACCTGAGCCCCACGCAGTTGAGTCGATTAAGAACCTCCTCCATGTTCTACAGATGCTCGACTATGTCCCGACCTGTAAACAATATGCCGTCCTGGAAGACCACCGTGCGCGGGACCGACTTCAGTAAGCTTAAAATGTTTCTCTGGAATATCGCAGCCGCTGATCGAATCCCAAATGGGCATCTGTTGTAAATGAAATGACTTTTGTGCGTGTTGATGCAGGTGAAGCCCTTCGATGATTCCTCCAACTCCTGCATCATGTAGTCCCAGGTCAAGTCCAGAGTCGTGAACGTCTTTCCTCCCACCAGCTTCGCAAAAAGGTCATCAGCTTTTGGTAGTGGGTATTGATCCTGTAGGGAGAAGCGATTGATAATTACTTTGTAATCGCCACAAATTCTGATGGTGGCATCTCCCTTGAGGACTGGAACAAGCGGACTAATTGAATTCGATTGGCGAAATGATGCCCTCTCATTGCAGCAGTCCAGCTTGATCTCTATTCTTTCTCTCATCAAGTACGATACTGCTCTCGCCTCGTGATGGATGGGTCGCGACCCGGACATAGATGGATCTATACTTTTGCTCCTTGGAACTTCCCGATGCCTAGTTTGAACAGCGAAGGGAACTTGTTTAAGACCTGGACACACGAAGTGTCGTCAGTGGATGAGAGCGCTCGGACAGGATCCCAGTTCCAGTGTATCTTTGCCAGCCAGCTCCTGCCGAACAGCGTGGGGTCATCGCCCGGTAATACACAGAGTGGTAGCTTGTGCACCGCTCCACTGTAGGATAACTTTACAGTAGCACTGCGGATTACGGGAATCAGTTCATTTGTGTAAGTTCTCAGTTTCGTACGAATGGGAGGCAAGACTGTCCTTGAGGCCTTGCTGCACCACAATTTATTTAAAGTCATTTTGCTCATAATGGACTGGCTCGCGCCCGTGTCCAGCTCCATTGACACCGGGAGTCCATTTAATTCAAATTTAAGCATTATCGGGGGACACTTTGTGGTAAATGTGTGCACCCCATATACCTCTGCCTCCTCGGTCTGAGGCTCTGGTTCGTCGTGATCTGCCGTGAATTTGTGGCGATTACAAAGTAACTGTCAATCATTTCTCCCTGCAGGATCAATACCCACTGAGCTGGACCTTTCCTCCAGAGGAAAAATGTTCTCTCCATCTTACATTGATGTGTTTGCAGCTCTGACCAATGACCATGCCCCAGAACATTAACTGTCCCACTGATCCTGTCCCTCTGGTTTAGTTTTTGAGCCCATGCAGCTCTCCCTGATGATTCTTTGCGCCCTATCTCTGCAATTGAATTATTTGTAGATCACTGGCAACAGGCTGCAGAAGCGAGCGGGTTATGGGCGCTGATAGGAACTGCTGCTACTCATGGTGCCTCACACCCCACGGAAGCTGGAGAGGGTTTGAAAACCGTCACATAAAGTAAATCATGTGGTATCACACGATTCCACCATCTAAAGGAACAGTTTTTATATTGGTGTATTTATGACGCAACCGGATTTAATTCGGAGAAGTGTGAGGTAATGCACTTGGGGAGGGCTAATAAGGAAATGTATACACATTGAACAATAGGCCACGTAGAAGTGTAGATTAACAAAGGGAACTTGGAGTGTTTGGCCACAGATCCATGAATGTAGCAGGCCAGGTGGATAAGGTAGTTAAGAAGGTATACAGAATGCTTGCCTTTATTGGCCGAGGCACAGGATACAAGAGCAGGGAGATTATGCTTAAATTGTATAATACACTGGTTAGGCCTCAGCTGGAGTACTGCGTGCAGTTCTGGTCGCCATATTCCAGGAAGGACATGATTGCACTAGAGAAGGTGCAGAGGAGAATTACGAGGATGCTGCCTGGAATGGAGACTCTAAGCTCTGAGGACAGAATGGACAGTTGGGTTTGCTCTCCGTGGAACAGAGGAGGTTGAGGGGAGACCTCAATGTGGTGTATAAAATTTTGAGGGGACTGGATATAGTGCAAATCAAGGGGTCAATTACGAGGGGGCATAGATTTAATGAGTTTGTTGAAAGGGTTAGAGGGGATTTGAGGGAAAGCTTCCTCACGTAGAGGGTTGTGAGGGTCTGGAACACGCTGCCTGGAAGGGCCGTGGAGGGAGAAACCCTCACCACATTTACAAGGTGCTTGCATGTGCACTTGAAGTGCGGTAATCTGCAGGGTTACGGACCTAAGGCTGGTAAGTGCGATTAGACTGGATAACTTCTTGTTGGGTGGCACAGACATGATGGTAATACGTCGTGGAATCTGATACAGTCAGGGTGGCCTCCTCGACTAGTTTCGATCGCCTAGATGTGTCGGACAGAAATTTTCCCAGATTTTTTTCCCCGATTGACCGGGATTTTTGTAAGAAAATAAGAACATAAGAAATAGGAAAAGGAGTAGGCCATTTGGCCCCTCGGGCCTTCTCTGTCATTCAATAAGATCATGGCTGATCTGATCATGGACTCAGTTCCACATCCCTGCCCGCTCCCCATAACCCTTTACTCACTTATCGCTCAAAAATATGTTTATCTCCGTCTGAAATATATTTAAAGAGCCAGCCTCCACAGCTCTCTGGGGCAGATAATTCCATAGATTTACAATCGTCTGAGAGAAGAAATTTCTCCTCATCTCAGTTTTAAATGAGCGGCCCCTTATTCTGAGACTATGAACCCAAGGTTCAGTTTCCGCTATGTAGAAATATCCTCTCTGCATCCAACTTGTCGAATCCCCTCATTATCATACATGTTTCGATAAGATCACCACAGTCTTCTGAACTCCAATGAGTATAGGCCCAACCTATTTAACCTATCTTCATAAGTCAACCCCCATCTCCCGAATCAACCGAGTGAACCTTCTCTGAGCAGGCTCCATTTCAAGTGTATCCTTCCTTAAATACGACCAAAACTGTACACAATACTCTCGTTGTGTCCTCACCAATACTCTATACAGTTGGAGCAGGACTTCTCTGCTTTTATACTCTATTCCCCTTGCAATAATGGCCAACATTACCTTTTCCTTCCTGATTACTTGTTGTACCTGCATAATAAAGTTTTTTGTTTCATGCACAAGGACTATGGAGTGGTCAACCTTACAAAAGGCTGCAGACAGGTCAAGAACGATGAGGAGGGAGTTTTACATGATCAGACACATAGGGTATCATTTGTGACTTTGATCCATTGCAGGCAGAAACCTGATTGGCCTGTTTCAAATATGGAGTTTCAGGAGAGTTCGGCATGGATTTGAGAAATGATAACATGCTCAAGGACTTTGGAGAAGGCGAGGTTGGAGATGGGGAGGTGCTTTGCAAGGACCGAGGGGTCAAGGGAGGATATTTAAAGAAGGAAGGTGATGACAGCAGATTTGACTGTGAGGGAGACAGTATCTCCTTTAAGATGCTCCTTAAAACCTACGTCTTTTCCCAAGCTTTCAGTTCCCTGCACTAATATATGGCTCCGTGTCAAAACCATTCTGAAAATCGCTCCTGTGAAGCACCTTGTGATGTGCAACTATTTTAAAGGTGCTACGTAAATACAACCTCTTTTGTTTATAGATATCAGAGAGTTACAGAATAAGTATATAATTTAATGTTTTATATGTACACTTCAAATCAGCCGTTATATAATTTAGAACATTAAGTATGAATAAACTGGCCTTTCTAGAAGTCACAACATTATAAATATAAATATAAGCAACATGTATATAATCTAAGGCAGCATGTGCACAATGTATCCAGGTATACACATCTCCTAACACAGCATATATCTGCAATATTGTATGTATAAGTTAACATTATTATTGGTTACTATATACATATGTATGTATGTGTGTGTATGCCTGTGCAGTGTAAGGCAAATTATCTATAAATTGAAATAGCATATCTCAAATTTCAGAAAAGAAGCATATGTTTAAACAATGGATGAATAATGTAAAATAATGTATGTGTAAAAACAGTTTGTGCCTATTTAAAATAGCATTCTTTATGGAAATCAGCCACATTTACACACCATGATTTTAACCAACATGTGTCCATTGCTCGATATCATCTCATTTGAAACGACTTGTTCCAGTGTTTATTTCTCTTTATGGGCCCAGGATCAAGGTCACGGAACACTGACAGGGTAACTGGGAAGAGGAGAGATGTTAAAATGGGGATTCATTCTTCACTCCCTCCAATAATGGGGAGACGATGAGAATTGTTTATGAACAGCGGGTTATTACGATCTGGAATTCACTGCCGGAAATGCCAGTGGAAGTAAAACCAACAGCAACTTACAAAATGGAATTGGATACAGACTTGAAAGGGAAGAAATTGGCGGGGCTTTGGAAAAATAGGAAGCGATGGGGTCTAAAGGCACGATGGGCTGAATAGCCTCGTCCTGTTGTGTAATGCCAGAAATATTGAGGTGTAACACTCTCTGCAACCAGGAGGCGGCGCCATTGCCTAAAATATTCCCACTCCCTCTTGTGGCCTGTTGGTGAAATGCAGCCAATATTGACCCTTCCCAATTACCAGTGACTCTGGTAACATTGATGATTTACTTCACATTGAGCTCTCCTTTTTACCCCCCTCCCTCAATCTCCACAGGAGCAGATTGCCGCCAAGGGTCAGGATCCAGAGACCCAGACTGCATCACTGGTACCTCACCCCAAGGGCCTGATCTCCGCTGTCAGCCCAGACACTCAGTGAGAGCATCTACCAGCAGAGGGAACTGTCAGAGTGATAGAAAGAGACAGAGTGAGAGCGAAAGAGAGAGAACGAGAGCTAGACACACAGAGACAGAGAGAGAGCGAAGGAGTGAGGGAGATAAAAACAGAGAGATACTGAGAGGGAGTGACAGAGAAAAACAGAGGCAGCGAGATGGATAGAAATAGAGGGACAGACCGAGAGACAGAGACAGAAAGAGCGAGAGAGAAAGTGAGACTGAGAGAAATAGTTAGTGTGAGAGTAAAGCAGAGCGACAGACAGAGATCAAGTGAATCACAGGCAAATATAAAGAGAACGTGAGAGAGAGAAAGAGACAGATTGAGAACTAGAGAGACACACAGAGAGACAGTGAGTTAGAGATAGAGAGACAGAGTGAGACACAGAGTGAGAGATAGAGAGACAGAGTGAGAGAGAGACAGAGCGATTGACACACAGAGACAGTGAGTTAGGAATAGAGAGACAGAGAGACACACCATAGAGTGTGATTCAGAGTGAGAGAGAGACAGAGTGAGAAATAGAGACACACAGAGACAGTGAGTTAGAGATAGCGAGACAGAGTGAGAGACAGAGTGAGAGATAGAGAGACACACCATAGAGTGTGATTCAGAGTGAGAGAGAGACAGAGTGATTGACACACAGAGACAGTGAGTTAGGAATAGAGAGACAGAGTGAGACACAGAGTGAGAGATAGAGAGACAGAGTGAGAGAGAGACAGAGTGATTGACACACAGAGACAGTGAGTTAGGGATAGAGAGACAGAGTGAGACACAGAGTGAGAGATAGAGAGACAGAGTGAGAGAGAGACAGAGTGATTGACACACAGAAACAGTGAGTTAGGGATAGAGAGACAGAGAGACACACCATAGAGTGTGATTCAGAGTGAGAGAGAGACAGAGTGAGAGATAGAGACACACAGAGACAGTGAGTGAGAGACAGAGTGAGACACAGAGTGAGAGATAGAGAGACAGAGTGAGAGAGAGACAGAGTGATTGACACACTGAGACAGTGAGTTAGGGATAGAGAGACAGAGTGAGAGACAGAGTGAGAGATAGAGAGACACACCATAGAGTGTGATTCAGAGTGAGAGAGAGACAGAGTGAGAAATAGAGACACACAGAGACAGTGAGTTAGAGATAGAGAGACAGAGAGAGACACACACCATAGACTGTGATTTAGACTGAGAGAGAGAGAGACAGAGTGAGAGATAGAGACACACATAGACAGTGAATTAGGGATAGAGAGACAGAGAGAGAGAGACAGAGTGAGAGATAGAGAGACACACTATAGAGAGTGAGTTAGAGATAGAGAGACAGAGAGAGAGGCAGTGAGAGATAGAGAAACACACCATAGAGAGTGATTCAGAGTGAGAGAGAGTCAGAGTGAGAGATAGAGACAGAGTGAAAAAGAGACAGGGAACAAGGGAAGGGGAGAGAGACAGAGAAAAACAAAGAGTCAAACACACAGAGACACAGAATCTGCGATATGGAGAGAGTCAAGAGTGAAAGAATGGGAGAGACTGAAACAGAGAGACAGAGAGCAGGAATCAGAGAGTAGAGAGAGGAAAAGGGAAGACAGGGAAAGACAAGGAGATATACAGAAGTAGAAAGACAGTGGGAGAAAGTGAGAAACTGATGGGATGAAAAATAGTGAGAGATAGAAAGACAACGAGAGAAAAGAAAAGAGAAGCAGAGACAAGAGTGAGAGAAGGACAGACAAGATGGCAGGAAAGAGGCAGCTTGAGAGCGCGAGACAGGGACCAGCGGGCGATACATAAAGTGAAGGACAAGGACAGAGAGACAGAGAAAGAAAGAGGGGAAGAGAGGGAGTGAGCCGACGCAGAGAGACAGAGAAAGTGAGAGTGACAGAACAAGAGACAAGGAGACAGAGAAATTGAGATATATGTATCGAGAGAGAGAGAGAGAGAGAGAGAGCGGCAGGAAGATACACAGATAAAGTGAGACAGTGAGAGATAGAAAGAGAGCGAGGCAGAGAGATGGAGTAGAGATAGGAGCAGGGAGATATCTCTGTGAATTCTCTACCACAGAAGGCTGTGGAGGCCGTCACTAAATATATTTAAGAGGGAGATAGCTAGATTCCTAGAAACAAAAGGCATGAAGGGTATGGGGGAAAAGCGGGTGTTGAGATAGAAGATCAGCCATGATCATATTGAATGGTGATGCAGACTCGAAGGGCCAAGTGGTCTACTACTCCTTATATTTTCTATGTTTCTAGGTTTCTATGATATATATGTGTATATATATATATGTATGTATATATAGAGAGATATACATGGAGAGAGAGAGCGAAAGTGAGACAGTGAGAGATAAAATGAGAGGGAGAAAGAAAGAATGAGAGAGAGAGAGTGAGAGAAAGACAAATGGATATAAAGTGGGGCATGGGGAGACAGATCTATACATATATAGATTATAGATATAGATAGATAGCGAGAGACAGTGAGAGATAAAGAGAGAGTGAGAGAGAAATAAATGACGGGAGAGACAGAGAATGAGGGACAGAAAAGTAGAGACAGAGAAATATAGCTGGGGAGAGGAAGAGAGACCGACAGACAGGGAGATAGAAAAAATAACGACATACAATGGAAGAGAATGAGAAAGAGACAGAGCGACGGGAAGAGAGAGAAAGGAGAGGTAAGTAGATAGAAGCAGAGGGAGATGTGCTTCCCTCCTTGTTCTGTAAATTCAGTGTGTTGTGGGCCCTTTGAGCAGTCAATAATCCCCTGACACATTATGTTTTAATACCCGGTATCAGAATAGGATGGCAGGGGTTCACATCACCGTGTTAGACACGGGAGTGGATCCTGGATCACAGGGACTCCAGGCAATAGCACTGATTGTAGTTCAGGCCTTGCGTGTCCTTGGACTCCCGTACTCAGCGCACTATAAAGAGAACACCTCTGGTGTTGGAGGTCCCACAAACCCGAGCCACTCTGCCAAACAGCCACATAGACTTTCAGTACGGCTTCTAATCGATCGATTAATCATTTCATTCATTGAGAAACGGAAGGTTTTACAATTTGACACAGCGTTTAGTGTACCTAAGATAGTATCTGACTATCATCTAAAATGTATGTTGATAAATTATTGGGAGACTAGAAGTGGGAGTGATGATCAACACTGAGTTGGCCTCTTTCACATTTACCAATGTAACACTTTGCTCTCAACAATCACTGTTAGTGGGGTTATTAATTCTTGCACATTATTCCCTCACTTTAATATTATCCCATTTAATTAGCACAGTGGAGATATTACTAAATGGACCTGGGAACATTGGACATTGCATTCACGATTTTCAGTGTAAGCCTTTTCCCCTATGCCAGTAATAATTTAAGTTTAGATTTTTGACTGGAAGAGGGTTGTAGAGATTGATGTGGTTGGCCAATGCCAGGAATAAATAACACTTGGGGAAGGAATGTGCTGTATAATGGTGCATTACTTGTGGCCATTCTCAAAAGATATTCTGCGAAATCGACATGTGCATTGGCCTTTCTCAGGAGTGACAGCACATTGACAATGAGCAAGCCCGATCTAATCGCTGATCTCGGCACAATTTGCGGATTAAATCATTTTTCGAGAGACATAATTATTTCTAAGCGCGATTTCAAAAGCATCAAAGTAGCACTTCAATGTGCAATTTTTAACGGTTGTATAAATGATGTCATCCTTGATTGTGCTTGTGTATAATTGTCAGTGGAAACAGAGCCAATCTCTCACTTTCTACTGTTCAAATGGTTTTAAGACCATTTAGAATAAACAGACCGCGACATTTCAATGTAACTCGTAAATCTGCATCATGTGGAATCTATATGGGTAGAGCTGCGAAACACTAAAGGGCAGAAAACGTCAGTGGGAGTTGTGTACAGACCACCAAACAATAGTAGTGAGTTTGGGGATGCATTAAACAGGAAATTAGGGATGCTGCAATAAGGGTAGAGCAGTTATCATGGGTGACTTTAAACTACATATAGATTAGGCTAACCAAACTGGTAGCAATACAGTGGACGAGGATTTCTGGAGGGTATAAGGGATGGTTTTCTAGACCAATATGTCGAGGAAACAACTGGAGAACAGGCCATCCTAGCCTGGGTCTTGTGTGACGAGAGAGGAATAATTAGCAATCTGGTCATGTGGGGCCCCTTGGGGAAAAGTGGTAGAATTCTTCATTAAGATGGAAAGCGACACAGTTAATTCAGAGACTAGCGTCGTGAACTTAAAGAAAGGAAACTTCAATATGAGACATGATTTGGCTGGGATAGACTGGTGAATGATACTTAAAGGTTTGCCGGTGGATAGGTAATGGCAGACATTTATAGATCACATGGATGAATTACAACTATTGTACATCCCTGTCTGGCGTAAAAATAAAACAGGAACGGTGGCTCAACCGTGGCTAACAAGGGAAATTAGGGATAGTTTTAAATCCAAGGAAGAGGCATATAAATTGGCCAGAAAAAGTAGCACACCTGAGGACTGGGAGACATTTAGAATTCAGCAGAGGAGGACTAAGGGTCTAATTAGGAGGGGGAAAATAGAGTATGAGAGTAAGCTTGCAGGGAACATAAAAACTGACTGCAAAAGCTTCTATAGATATGTAAAAAGAAAACTAATGTAGGTCCCTTGCAGTCAGAATCAGGTGAATTCATAATGGGGAACAAGGAAATGGCAGACCAATTGAACAAATAGTTTGGTTCTGTCTTCACTAAAGAAGATACAAATAACCTCCCGAAAATTCTAGGGGAGCGAGGGTCTAGCGAGATGGGGGAACTGAGGGAAATCCTTATCAGTCAGGAAATGGTGTTAGGGAAATTGAAGGGACTGAAGGATGATAAATGCCCAGGGCCTGATAGTCTGCATCCCAGAGTATTAAGGAAGTGATCCTAGAAATAGTAGATGCATTGCTGGTCATTTTCCAATATTCCTTGGACTCTGGATAAGTACCTATGGATTGGAGGGTAGCTAATGTAACCCAACATTTTAAACTGGAGGGAGAGAAAAAAAACAGGGAATTATAGAGCGGTTAGCCTGACATCGGTAGTGGGAAAAATGCTGGAATTAATTATTAAACATGTAATTTGGAAAGCAGTGATAGGATCGGTACAAGTCAGCATGGATTTATGAAAGGGAAATCATGCTTGACAAAACTTCTAGGGTTATTTGAGGATGTAACTAGTCGAGTGGATAAGGGACAACCAGTGGACTTGATGCATGTGGACTTTCAAAAGGCTTTTGACAAGGTTCCACACAAGAGATAGTGTGCAAAATTAAGGCACATGCTACTGGGGGTAATGTATTGACCTGGATAGAGAACTGGTTGGCAGACAGAAGCAAAGAGTGGGAATAAACGGTCCTTTTCAGAATGGCAGGCAGTGACTAGTGGAGTGCCGCAAGGTTTAGTGCTGGGATCCCAGCTATTTACAATATACATCAATGATTTAGATGAAGGAATTGAATGTAATATCTTCAAGTTTGCAGATGATACTAAGCTGGGTGGCAGTGTGAGCTGTGAGGAGGATGCTAAGAGGCTGCAGGGTGAATTGGACAGGTTAGGTGAGTGGGCAAATGCATGTCAGATGCAGTGTAATGTGGATAAACGTGAAGTTATCCACTTTGGTGGCAAAAACAGGAAGGCAGATAATTATCTGAATGGTGACAGATTAGTAAAAGTGGAGATGTAACGAGACCTGGGTGTCATAGTACATCAGTCACTGCTACCAGTGCCACATGATAGTCAGAGTAGGAATCGCAGGATAGCGCAGATGAATACCGTGGCTTGAGCAGTGGTGCAGCAGGGAGGGATTCAAATTCCTGGGGCATTGGGACCGGTTCTGGGGGAGGTGGGACCAGTACAAACCGGACGGTCTGCACCTGGGCAGGACCGGAACCAATGTCCTAGGGGGAGTGTTTGCTAGTGCTGTTGGGGAGGATTTAAACTAATATGGCAGGGGGATGGGAACCAATGCAGGGAGACAGAGGGAAACAAAAAGGAGGCAAAAGCAAAAGACAGAAAGGAGATGAGGAAAAGTGGAGGGCAGAGAAACCCATGGCAAAGAACAAAAAGGGCCACTGTACAGCAAAATTCTAAAAGGACAAAGGGTGTTCAAAAAAACAAGCCTGAAGGCTTTGTGTCTTAATGCAAGGATTATCCGCAATAAGGTGGATGAATTAATTGTGCAAATAGATGTGAATAAATATGATGTGATTGGGATTACGGAGACGTGGCTCCAGGATGATCAGGGCTGGGAACTCAACATTCAGGGGTATTCAACATTCAGGAAGGATAGAATAAAAGGAAAAGGAGGTGAGTTGCATTGCTGGTTGAAGAGGAGATTAATGCAACAGTTAGGAAAGACATTAGCTTGGATGATGTGGAATCTATATGGGTAGAGCTACAGAACACCAAAGGGCAAAAAACGTTAGTAGGAGTTGTGTATAGACCTCCAAACAGTAATAGGGATGTTGGGGAGGGCATCAAACAGGAAATTATGGGTGCATGCAATAAAGGTGCAGCAGTTATAATGGGTGACTTTAATATGCACATAGATTGGGCTAGCCAAACTGGAAGCAATACGGTGGAGGAGGATTTCCTCGAGTGCATAAGGGATGGTTTTCTAGACCAATATGTTGAGGAACCAACTAGGGGGGAGGCCATCTTAGACTGGGTGTTGTGTAATGAGAGAGGATTAATTAGCAATCTCGTTGTGCGAGGCCCCTTGGGGAAGAGTGACCATAATATGGTGGAATTCTGCATTAGGATGGAGAATGAAACAGTAAATTCAGAGACCATGGTCCAGAACTTAAAGAAGGATAACTTTGAAGGTATGAGGCGTGAATTGGCTAGGGTAGATTGGCGAATGATACTTAAGGGGTTGACTGTGGATGGGCAATGGCAGACATTTAGAGACCGCATGGATGAATTACAACAATTGTACATTCCTGTCTGGCGGAAAAATAAAAAAGGGAAGGTGGCTGAACCGTGGCTATCTAGGGAAATCAGGGATAGTATTAAAGCCAAGGAAGTGGCATACAAATTGGCCAGAAATAGCAGCGAACCTGGGGACTGGGAGAAATTTAGAACTCAGCAGAGGAGGACAAAGGGTTTGATTAGGGCAGGGAAAATGGAGTACGAGAAGAAGCTTGCAGGGAACATTAAGGCGGATTGCAAAAGTTTCTATAGATATGTAAAGAGAAAAAGGTTAGTAAAGACAAACGTAGGTCCCCTGCAGTCAGAATCATGGGAAGTCATAACGGGGAACAAGGAAATGGCAGACCAATTGAACAAGTACTTTGGTTCGGTATTCACTAAGGAGGATACAAACAACCTTCCGGATATAAAAGGGGTCAGAGGGTCTAGTAAGGAGGGGGAACTGAGGGAAATCTTTATTAGTCGGGAAATTGTGTTGGGGAAATTGATGGGATTGAAGGCCGATAAATCACCAGGGCCTGATGGACTGCATCCCAGAGTACTTAAGGAGGTGGCCTTGGAAATAGTGGATGCATTGACAGCCATTTTCCAACATTCCATTGACTCTGGATCAGTTCCTATCGAGTGGAGGGTAGCCAATGTAACACCACTTTTTAAAAAAGGAGGGAGAGAGAAAACAGGGAATTATAGACCGGTCAGCCTGACCTCAGTAGTGGGTAAAATGATGGAATCAATTATTAAGGATGTCATAGCAGTGCATCTGGAAAATGGTGACATGATAGGTCCAAGTCAGCATGGATTTGTGAAAGGGAAATCATGCTTGACAAATCTTCTGGAATTTTTTGAGGATGTTTCCAGTAGAGTGGACAAGGGAGAACCAGATGATATGGTATATTTGGACTTTCAGAAGGCTTTCGACAAGGTCCCACACAAGAGATTAATGTGCAAAGTTAAAGCACATGGGATTGGGGGTAGTGTGCTGACATGGATTGAGAACTGGTTGTCAGACAGGAAGCAAAGAGTAGGAGTAAATGGGTACTTTTCAGAATGGCAGGCAGTGACTAGTGGGGTACCGCAAGGTTCTGTGCTGGGGCCCCAGCTGTTTACACTGTACATTAATGATTTAGACGAGGGGATTAAATGTAGTATCTCCAAATTTGCGAATGACACTAAGTTGGGTGGCAGTGTGAGCTGCGAGGAGGATGCTATTAGGCTGCAGAGTGACTTGGATAGGTTAGGTGAGTGGACAAATGCATAGCAGATGAAGTATAATGTGGATAAATGTGAGATTATCCACTTTGGTGGTAAAAACAGAGAGACAGACTATTATCTGAATGGTGACAGATTAGGAAAAGGGAAGGTGCAACGAGACCTGGGTGTCATGGTACATCAGTCATTGAAGGTTGGCATGCAGTTACAGCAGGCGGTTAAGAAAGCAAATGGCATGTTGGCCTTCATAGCGAGGGGATTTGAATACAGGGGCAGGGAGGTGTTGCTACAGTTGTACAGGGCCTTGGTGAGGCCACACCTGGAGTATTGTGTACAGTTTGGTCTCCTAACTTGAGGAAGGACATTCTTGCTATTGAGGGAGTGCAGCGAAGATTCACCAGACTGATTCCCTGGATGGCGGGACTGACCTATCAAGAAAGATTGGATCAACTGGGCTTGTGTTCACTGGAGTTCAGAAGAGTGAGAGGGGACCTCATAGAAACGTTTAAAATTCTAACGGGTTTAGACAGGTTAGATGCAGGAAGAATGTTCCCAATGTTGGGGAAGTCCAGAACCAGGGGTCACAGTCTAAGGATAAGGGGTAAGTCATTTAGGACCGAGATGAGGAGAAACTTCTTCACCCAGAGAGTGGTGAACCTGTGGAATTCTCTACCACAGAAAGTAGTTGAGACCAATTCACTAAATATATTCAAAAGGGAGTTAGATGAAGTCCTTAATACTCGGGGGATCAAGGGGTATGGCCAGAAAGCAGGAAGGGGGTACTGAAGTTTCATGTTCAGCCATGAACTCATTGAATGGCGGTGCAGGCTAGAAGGGCCGAATGGCCTGCTCCTGCACCTATTTTTTATGTTTCTATGTTTCTATGTTTCTATGTCCCGGGGGAAGGGGAGAGTGTCTCGAGGGGAGGGGAGAGTGTCTCGAGGGGAGGGGAGAGTGTCTCCGGTGGAGGGGGGAGTTACTCAGGTGGAGGGGAGAGTGTCTCATGCGGAGGGGAGTGTCTCAGGGGGAGGGGAGAGTGTCTCAGGGGGAGGGGACTGTGTCTCAGCGGGAGGGGAGAGTGTCTCAGGGGGAGGGGAGAGTGTCTCGGGGGAGGGGAGAGTGTCTCGGGGGGAGGGGAGGGGAGAGTGTCTCAGGGGGAAGGGAGGGGAGAGTGTCTCGGGGGGAGGGAAGGGGAGAGTGTCTCGGGGGGAGGGGAGGGGAGAGTGTCTCGGGGGGAGGAGAGGGGAGAGTGTCCCGGAGGGAGGGGAGGGGAGAGAGTCCCGGGGGGAGGGGAGGGGAGTGTGTCCCGGGGGGAGGGGAGGGGAGTGTGTCCCGGGGGGAGGGGAAGGGAGAGTGTCCCGAGGGGATGGGAGAGTGTCCCAGGGGTGGGGAGGGGAGAGTGTCCCGAGGGGAGGGGAGAGTGTCCCGATTGGAGGGGAGAGTGTCCCAGGGGGAGGGGAGGGGAGAGTGTCCCGAGGGGAGGGGAGGGGAGAGTGTCCCAAGGGGAGGGGAGAGTGTCCCAGGGGGAGGGGAGGGGAGAGTGTCCCGGGGGGAGGGGAGGGGAAAGTGTCCGGGGGGAGGGGAGGGGAGAGTGTCTGAGGGGAGGGGAGAGTGTCCCGAGGGGAGAGGAGGGGAGAGTGTCCCGGGGGAAGGGGAGGGGAATGTGTCCCGGGGGGAGGGGAGGGGATGGGAGAGTGTCCCAGGGGGAGGGGAGAGTGTCCCAGGGGGAGCGGAGGGGAGGGGAGAGTGTCCCGCGGGGAGGGGAGAGTGTCCCAAGGGGAGGGGAAAGGAGAGTGTCCCAGGTGGAGGGGAGGGGAGAGTGTCCCAGGGGGAGGGGAGGGGTGAGTGTCCCAGGATGAGGGGAGGGGTGAGTGACTCGGGGGGAGGGGAGAGTGTCCCGGGCGGAGGGGAGAGTGTCCCGAGGCGAGGGGAGAGTGTCCCAGGGGGAGGGGAGGGGAGAGTGTCCCAGGGGGATGGGAGTGGAGAGTGTCCCAGGGGGAGGGGAGGGGAGAGTGTCCCAGGGGGAAGGGAGGGGAGAATGTCCCGGGGGGAGGGGAGGGGAGAGTGTCCGGGGGGAGGGGAGCGGAGAGTGTCTGAGGGGAGGGGAGAGTGTCCCGAGGGGACGGGAGGGGAGAGTGTCCCGGGGGAAGGGGAGGGGAATGTGTCCCGGGGGGAGGGGAGGGGATGGGAGAGTGTCCCAGGGGGAGGGGAGAGTGTCCCAGGGGGAGGGGAGGGGAGGGGAGAGTGTCCCGGGGGGAGGGGAGGGGAGAGTGTTCAGGAGGGAGGGGAGGGGAGAGTGTCCCAGGGGGAGGGGAGAGTGTCCCGAAGGGAGGGGAGGGGAGAGTGTCCCAGGGGTGGGGAAAGTGTCCCGGGGGGAGAGGAGAGTGTCCCAAGGGGAGGGGAAAGGAGAGTGTCCCAGGGGGAGGGGAGGGGAGAGTGTCCCAGGGGGAGGGGAGGGGTGAGTGTCCCAGGATGAGGGGAGGGGTGAGTGTCCCGGGGGGAGGGTAGAGTGTCCCTGGCGGAGGGGAGAGTGTCCCAAGGCGAGGGGAGAGTGTCCCAGAGGGAGGGGAGGGGAGAGTGTCCAGGGGGGAGGGGAGGGGAGAGTGTCCCAGGGGGAGGGGAGGGGAGAGTGTCCCCGGGGGAGGGAAGATGAGAGTGTCCCGGGGGGAGGGGAGGGGAGAGTGTCCCGGGGGGAGGGTAGAGTGTCCCGGTCGGAGGGGAGGGGGAGTGACCGGGGGGGAGGGGAGGGGGAGTGACCTGGGGGGAGGGGAGGGGAGGGGAGAGAGTCCCAGGGGGAGGGGAGAGTGTCCCGGAGGAGGGGAGGTGTGAGTGTCCCGGGTGGGAGGGGAGGGGAGGGGAGGGTGAGTGTCCCAAGGGGAGGGGAGGGTGAGTGTCGCAGGGGGAGAGGGGAGGGGAGGGTGAGTGTCCCGAGGGGAAGGGAGGGTGAGTGTCCCGGGGGGAGGGGAGAGTGTCCCGAGGGGAGGGGAGAGTATCCCAGGGGGAGGGGAGGGGAGAGTGTCCCGGGGGGAGGGGAGGGGAGAGAGTCCGGGGGGGAGGGGCGGGGAGGGGAGGGTGAGTGTCCCGGGGGGAGGGGAGTGTGTCCCGAGGGGAGAGGAGAGTGTCCCAGGGGGAGGGAGGGGAGAGTGTCCCCGGGGGAGGGAAGATGAGAGTGTCCAGGGGGGAGGGGAGGGGAGAGTGTCCCAGGGGGAGGGGAGGGGAGAGTGTCCCCGGGGGAGGGAAGATGAGAGTGTCCCGGGGGGAGGGGAGGGGAGAGTGTCCCGGGGGGAGGGTAGAGTGTCCCGGTCGGAGGGGAGGGGGAGTGACCGGGGGGGAGGGGAGGGGGAGTGACCTGGGGGGAGGGGAGGGGAGGGGAGAGAGTCCCAGGGGGAGGGGAGAGTGTCCCGGAGGAGGGGAGGGGTGAGTGTCCCGGGTGGGAGGGGAGGGGAGGGGAGGGTGAGTGTCCCAAGGGGAGGGGAGGGTGAGTGTCGCAGGGGGAGAGGGGAGGGGAGGGTGAGTGTCCCGAGGGGAAGGGAGGGTGAGTGTCCCGGGGTGAGGGGAGAGTGTCCCGAGGGGAGGGGAGAGTATCCCAGGGGGAGGGTAGGGGAGAGTGTCCCGGTGGGAGGGGAGGGGAGAGAGTCCGGGGGGGAGGGGCGGGGAGGGGAGGGTGAGTGTCCCGGGGGGAGGGGAGTGTGTCCCGAGGGGAGAGGAGAGTGTCCCAGGGGGAGGGAGGGGAGAGTGTCCCCGGGGGAGGGAAGTTGAGAGTGTCCAGGGGGGAGGGGAGGGGAGAGTGTCCCGGGGGGAGGGGAGGGGAGAGAGTCCGGGGGGGAGGGGAGAGTGTCTCGGGGGGAGGTGAGGGGAGGGGAGAGTGTCCCGAGGGGAGGGGAGGAGAGGAGAGAGTGTCCCGAGGGCAGGGGAGGGGAGGGGTGAGTGTCGTGGGGGGAGGGGAGGGGAGAGTGCCCGTGGGGGAGGGGAGAGTGTCCCGAGGGGAGGGGAGGGGAGATGAGAGTGTCTCGGGGGAGGGGAGAGTGTCCTGAGGGGAGGGGAGGGTGCGTGTCCCGGGGGGAGAGGAGAGGAGAGGGGAGGGGAGGGGAGGTTGAGTGTCCCGGGGGGAGGGGAGGGGAGGGGAGAGTGTCCCGGGGGCAGGGGAGGGGAGGGGAGAGTGTCCCGGGGGGAGGGGAGGGGAGGGGAGAGTGTCCGCGGGATGGGGAGGGGAGAGTGCCCGTGGGGGAGGGGAGAGTGTCCCGAGTGGAGGGGAGGGGAGATGAGAGTGTCTCGGGGTGGGGAGAGTGTCCTGAGGGGAGGGGAGGGTGCGTGTCCCAGGGGGAGAGGAGAGGAGAGGGGAGGGGAGGGGAGGTTGAGTGTCCCGGGTGGAGGGGAGAGGAGGGTGAGTGTCCCGAGGGGAGGTGAGTGTGAGTGTCCAGGGGGAGAGGGGAGGGGAGTGGAGGGTGAGTGTCCCGGGGGGGAGTGGAGGGTGATTGTCCCGGTGGGGTGGGGAGGGTGAGTGTCCCGGGGGGAGGGGAGGGTGAGTGTCCCGGGGGGGAGAGGAGGGTGAGTGTCCCAGAAAGGTGGGGAGGGGAGGGTGAGTGTCCCAGGGGGGAGGGGAGGCTGAGTGTCCCGGGGGGTGGGGAGGGGAGGGTGAGTGTCCTGGGGGGGAGGGGAGGGGAGGGTGAGTGTCCCGGGGAGGAGGGGAGGGGAGAGTGAGTGTCCCGATGGGAGGGGAAGGTGAGTATCCCTGGGGGAGGGGAGGGGAGTGTGAGTGTCCTGGAGGGAGGGGGGGGAGGGTGAGTGTCCCGGTTGGGAGGGGAGGGGAGGGTGAGTGTCGCGGGTGGAGGGGAAGGGGAGTGTCCCGGGGGGGGTAGAGTGTCCCGAGGGGAGGGGAGAGTGTCCCAGGGGGAGGGGAGGGGTGAGTGTCCCGGGGGGAGGGGAGGGGAGAGTGTCCGGGGGGAGGGGAGAGTGTCCTGAGGGGAGGGGAGGGGAGGGGAGAGTGTCACGGGAGGAGGGGAGGGGAGGGGAGGGTGTCCCGGGGGGAGGGGAGGCGAGAGTGTCCCGGGGGGAGGGGAGGGGAGAATGTCTCGGGGGTAGGGGAGAGTGTCTCGGGCGGAGGGGAGCGTGTCTCGGGGGGAGGGGAGAATGTCTCGGGGGGAGGGGAGAGTATCTCAGGGGGAGGGGAGAGTGTCTCGGGGGGAGGGGAGAGTATCTCGGGGGGAGGGGAGAATGTCTCGGGGAGAGGGGACATTGTCTCAGATGGAGGGGAGTGTCTCGGGGGAAGGGGAGAGTGTCTCGGGGGAGGGGAGAGTGTCTCAGGGGGAGGGGAGAGTGTCTCGGGGGAGGGGAGAGTGTCTCGGGGGAGGGGAGAGTGTCTCAGGGGGAGGGGAGAATGTCTCAGGGGAGGGGAGAGTGTCTCGGGGGGAGGGGAGAGTGTCTCGGGGGGCGGGGAGAGAAGAATGTCTCGGGGGGAGGGGAGGGGTCAGTGTCTCGGGGGGAGGGGAGGGGAGCGTGTCCCGGGGGGAGGGGAGAGTGTCCCGAGGGGAGGGGAGAATGTCCCAGGGGGAGGGGAGGGGAGAGTGTCCCGAGGGGAGGGGAGAGTTTCCCGAGGGGAGTGGAGAGTGTCCCAGGGGGAGGGGAGGAGAGAGTGTCCCGGGGGGAGGGGAGAGTGTCCCGGGGGCAGGGGAGAGTGTCCCGAGTGGAGGGGGGAGTGTCCCGGGGGGATGGGAGAGTGTCCCGGGGGGAGGGGAGAGTGTCTCAGGGGGAGGGCAGAGAATTCCCAGGGGGTGGGGAGAGTGTTCCAAAGGGAGGGGAGAGTGTCCCGAGGGGAGGGGAGTGTGTCCCGGGGGGAGGGGAGACGGTCCCGGGGGGGAGGGGAGAGTGTCCCGGGGGGAGGGGAGAGTGTCCCGGGGGGAGGGGAGAGTGTCCCAGGGGGAGGGGAGGGGAGAGTGTCCCGGGGGGAGGGGAGAGTGTCCCGGGGGGAGGGGAGAGCGTCCCGAGGGGAGGGGAGGGGAGACTGTTCCAGGGGGTGGGGAGAGTGTCCCGGGGGGAGGGGAGGGGAGTGTCCCGAGGGGAGGGGAGGGGAGGGGAGGGGAGAGTGTCCCAGGGGGAGGGAAGGGGAGGGGAGAGTGTCTCAGGGGAGGGGAGAGTGTCCCGAGGCGAGGGGAGAGTGTCCCGAGGGGAGGGGAGAGTGTCCAGAGGGGAGGTGAGAGTGTCCCGGAGGGAGGGGTGAGTGTCCCGGGGGGAGGGGAGAGTGTCCCGGGGGGAGGGGAGAGTGTCCCGGGGGGAATGGAGAGTGTCCCGAGGGAGGGGAGGGGAGAGTGTCCCAGGGGGAGGGGAGAGTGTCCCGGGGGGAGAGGAGAGTGTCCCGGAGGCAAGGCAGAGTGTCCCGGGGGGAGGGGAGAGTGTCCCGAGGGGAGAGGAGTGTGTCTCGGGGGGAGGGGAGAGTGACCCGGGGGGAGGGGAGAGTGTCCCTGGGGTAGCGGAGAGTGTCCCGGAGGGAAGGGAGGGAGTCCCGGGGGGAGGGGAGGGGAGAGTGTACCGAGGGGAGGGGAGGGGAGAGTGTCCCGAGGGGAGGGGAGGGGAGAGTGTCCCGGGGGGAGGGGAGGGGTGTGTGTCCCGAGGGGAGAGGTCAGTGTGCCAGGGGGAGGGGAGGGGAGAGTGTCCCAGGGGGAGGGGAGAGTGTCCCGAGGGGAGGGGAGAGTGTCCCGGGGAGATGGGAGAGTGTCCCGGGGGGATGGGAGAGTGTCCCGGGGGGAGGGGAGAGTGTCTCGGGGGGAGGGGAGAGTGGCCAGAGGGGAGGGGAGGGGAGAGTGTCCCGGGGGGAGGAGAGAGTGTCCCGGGGGGGAGGGGAGAGTGTCCCTGGGGTAGCGGAGAGTGTCCCGGAGGGAAGGGAGGGAGTCCCGTGGGGAGGGGAGAGTGTGCCGAGGGGAGGGGAGAGTGTCTCAGGTGGAGGGGAGAGTGTCCCGGGGGGAGGGGAGAGTGTCCCGGGGGAAGGGGAGGGGAGGGGAGAGTGCCCCGGGGGGAGGGGAGAGTGTCTCAGTGGAGGGGAGAGTGTCCCGGGGGGACGGGAGAGTGTCCCAGGGGGAGGGCAGAGAATTCCCAGGGGGTGGGGAGAGTGTTCCAAGGGGAGGGGAGAGTGTCCCGAGGGGAGAGGAGTGTGTCCCGGGGGGAGGAGAGAGTGTCCCGGGGGGGAGGGGAGAGTGTCCCTGGGGTAGCGGAGAGTGTCCCGGAGGGAAGGGAGGGAGTCCCAGGGGGAGGGGAGAGTGTCCCGAGGGGAGGGGTGAGTGTCTCAGGTGGAGTGGAGAGTGTCCCGGGGGGAGGGGAGAGTGTCCCGGGGGAAGGGGAGGGGAGAGTGTCCCGGGGGGAGGGGAGAGTGTCTCAGGGGAGGGGAGAGTGTCCCGGGGGGAGGGGAAAGTGTCTCAGGGGGAGGGCAGAGAATTCCCAGGGGGTGGGGAGAGTGTTCCAAGGGGAGGGGAGAGTGTCCCGAGGGGAGGGGAGTGTGTCCCGGGGGGAGGGGAGACGGTCCCGGGGGGAGGGGAGAGTGACCCGGGGGGAGGGGAGAGTGTCCCGGGGGGAGGGGAGAGTGTCCCAGCGGGAGGGGAGGGGAGAGTGTCCCGGGGGGAGGGGAGAGTGTCCCGAGGGGAGGGGAGGGGAGACTGTCCCAGGGGGTGGGGAGAGTGTCCCGGGGGGAGGGGAGTGGAGTGTCCCGAGGGGAGGGGAGGGGAGGGGAGGGGCGGGGAGAGTGTCCCAGGGGGAGGGAAGGGGAGGGGAGAGTGTCTCAGGGGAGGGGAGAGTGTCCCGAGGCGAGGGGAGAGTGTCCCGAGGGGAGGGGAGAGTGTCCAGAGGGGAGGTGAGAGTGTCCCGGAGGGAGGGGTGTGTGTCCCGGGGGGAGGGGAGAGTGTTCCAGGGGGAGGGGAGAGTGTCCCGGGGGGAATGGAGAGTGTCCCGAGGGAGGGGAGGGGAGAGTGTCCCAGGGGGAGGGGAGAATGTCCCGGGGGGAGAGGAGAGTGTCCCGGAGGCAAGGCAGAGTGTCCCGGGGGGAGGGGAGAGTGTCCCGAGGGGAGGGGAGTGTGTCTCGGGGGGAGGGGAGGGTGTCCCGGGGGGAGGGGAGAGTGTCCCGGGGGGAGGGGACGGGAGAGTGTCCCAGGGGGAGGGGAGCGGAGAGTGTCCCAGTGGGAGGGGAGGGGAGAGTGTCCCAGTGGGAGGGGAGAGAGTCCCAGGGAGAGGGGAGATTGTTCTAGGAGGAGGGGAGGGGAGAGTGTCCCGGGTGGAGGGGAGAGTGTCCCGGGGAGAGGGGAGAGTGTCCCGAGGGGAGGGGAGGGGAGAGTGTCCCAGGGGGAGGAGAGAGTGTCCCGGGGGGAGGGGATGGGAGAATGTCCCGAGGGGAGGGGAGAGTGTCTCGGGGGAGGGGAGAGTGTCTCGGGGGAGGGGAGAGTGTCTCAGGGGGAGGGGAGAATGTCTCAGGGGAGGGGAGAGTGTCTCGGGGGGAGGGGAGAGTGTCTCGGGGGGCGGGGAGAGAAGAATGTCTCGGGGGGAGGGGAGGGGTCAGTGTCTCGGGGGGAGGGGAGGGGAGCGTGTCCCGGGGGGAGGGGAGAGTGTCCCGAGGGGAGGGGAGAATGTCCCAGGGGGAGGGGAGGGGAGAGTGTCCCGAGGGGAGGGGAGAGTTTCCCGAGGGGAGTGGAGAGTGTCCCAGGGGGAGGGGAGGAGAGAGTGTCCCGGGGGGAGGGGAGAGTGTCCCGGGGGCAGGGGAGAGTGTCCCGAGTGGAGGGGGGAGTGTCCCGGGGGGATGGGAGAGTGTCCCGGGGGGAGGGGAGAGTGTCTCAGGGGGAGGGCAGAGAATTCCCAGGGGGTGGGGAGAGTGTTCCAAAGGGAGGGGAGAGTGTCCCGAGGGGAGGGGAGTGTGTCCCGGGGGGAGGGGAGACGGTCCCGGGGGGGAGGGGAGAGTGTCCCGGGGGGAGGGGAGAGTGTCCCGGGGGGAGGGGAGAGTGTCCCAGGGGGAGGGGAGGGGAGAGTGTCCCGGGGGGAGGGGAGAGTGTCCCGGGGGGAGGGGAGAGCGTCCCGAGGGGAGGGGAGGGGAGACTGTTCCAGGGGGTGGGGAGAGTGTCCCGGGGGGAGGGGAGGGGAGTGTCCCGAGGGGAGGGGAGGGGAGGGGAGGGGAGAGTGTCCCAGGGGGAGGGAAGGGGAGGGGAGAGTGTCTCAGGGGAGGGGAGAGTGTCCCGAGGCGAGGGGAGAGTGTCCCGAGGGGAGGGGAGAGTGTCCAGAGGGGAGGTGAGAGTGTCCCGGAGGGAGGGGTGAGTGTCCCGGGGGGAGGGGAGAGTGTCCCGGGGGGAGGGGAGAGTGTCCCGGGGGGAATGGAGAGTGTCCCGAGGGAGGGGAGGGGAGAGTGTCCCAGGGGGAGGGGAGAGTGTCCCGGGGGGAGAGGAGAGTGTCCCGGAGGCAAGGCAGAGTGTCCCGGGGGGAGGGGAGAGTGTCCCGAGGGGAGAGGAGTGTGTCTCGGGGGGAGGGGAGAGTGACCCGGGGGGAGGGGAGAGTGTCCCTGGGGTAGCGGAGAGTGTCCCGGAGGGAAGGGAGGGAGTCCCGGGGGGAGGGGAGGGGAGAGTGTACCGAGGGGAGGGGAGGGGAGAGTGTCCCGAGGGGAGGGGAGGGGAGAGTGTCCCGGGGGGAGGGGAGGGGTGTGTGTCCCGAGGGGAGAGGTCAGTGTGCCAGGGGGAGGGGAGGGGAGAGTGTCCCAGGGGGAGGGGAGAGTGTCCCGAGGGGAGGGGAGAGTGTCCCGGGGAGATGGGAGAGTGTCCCGGGGGGATGGGAGAGTGTCCCGGGGGGAGGGGAGAGTGTCTCGGGGGGAGGGGAGAGTGGCCAGAGGGGAGGGGAGGGGAGAGTGTCCCGGGGGGAGGAGAGAGTGTCCCGGGGGGGAGGGGAGAGTGTCCCTGGGGTAGCGGAGAGTGTCCCGGAGGGAAGGGAGGGAGTCCCGTGGGGAGGGGAGAGTGTGCCGAGGGGAGGGGAGAGTGTCTCAGGTGGAGGGGAGAGTGTCCCGGGGGGAGGGGAGAGTGTCCCGGGGGAAGGGGAGGGGAGGGGAGAGTGCCCCGGGGGGAGGGGAGAGTGTCTCAGTGGAGGGGAGAGTGTCCCGGGGGGACGGGAGAGTGTCCCAGGGGGAGGGCAGAGAATTCCCAGGGGGTGGGGAGAGTGTTCCAAGGGGAGGGGAGAGTGTCCCGAGGGGAGAGGAGTGTGTCCCGGGGGGAGGAGAGAGTGTCCCGGGGGGGAGGGGAGAGTGTCCCTGGGGTAGCGGAGAGTGTCCCGGAGGGAAGGGAGGGAGTCCCAGGGGGAGGGGAGAGTGTCCCGAGGGGAGGGGTGAGTGTCTCAGGTGGAGTGGAGAGTGTCCCGGGGGGAGGGGAGAGTGTCCCGGGGGAAGGGGAGGGGAGAGTGTCCCGGGGGGAGGGGAGAGTGTCTCAGGGGAGGGGAGAGTGTCCCGGGGGGAGGGGAAAGTGTCTCAGGGGGAGGGCAGAGAATTCCCAGGGGGTGGGGAGAGTGTTCCAAGGGGAGGGGAGAGTGTCCCGAGGGGAGGGGAGTGTGTCCCGGGGGGAGGGGAGACGGTCCCGGGGGGAGGGGAGAGTGACCCGGGGGGAGGGGAGAGTGTCCCGGGGGGAGGGGAGAGTGTCCCAGCGGGAGGGGAGGGGAGAGTGTCCCGGGGGGAGGGGAGAGTGTCCCGAGGGGAGGGGAGGGGAGACTGTCCCAGGGGGTGGGGAGAGTGTCCCGGGGGGAGGGGAGTGGAGTGTCCCGAGGGGAGGGGAGGGGAGGGGAGGGGCGGGGAGAGTGTCCCAGGGGGAGGGAAGGGGAGGGGAGAGTGTCTCAGGGGAGGGGAGAGTGTCCCGAGGCGAGGGGAGAGTGTCCCGAGGGGAGGGGAGAGTGTCCAGAGGGGAGGTGAGAGTGTCCCGGAGGGAGGGGTGTGTGTCCCGGGGGGAGGGGAGAGTGTTCCAGGGGGAGGGGAGAGTGTCCCGGGGGGAATGGAGAGTGTCCCGAGGGAGGGGAGGGGAGAGTGTCCCAGGGGGAGGGGAGAATGTCCCGGGGGGAGAGGAGAGTGTCCCGGAGGCAAGGCAGAGTGTCCCGGGGGGAGGGGAGAGTGTCCCGAGGGGAGGGGAGTGTGTCTCGGGGGGAGGGGAGGGTGTCCCGGGGGGAGGGGAGAGTGTCCCGGGGGGAGGGGACGGGAGAGTGTCCCAGGGGGAGGGGAGCGGAGAGTGTCCCAGTGGGAGGGGAGGGGAGAGTGTCCCAGTGGGAGGGGAGAGAGTCCCAGGGAGAGGGGAGATTGTTCTAGGAGGAGGGGAGGGGAGAGTGTCCCGGGTGGAGGGGAGAGTGTCCCGGGGAGAGGGGAGAGTGTCCCGAGGGGAGGGGAGGGGAGAGTGTCCCAGGGGGAGGAGAGAGTGTCCCGGGGGGAGGGGATGGGAGAATGTCCCGAGGGGAGGGGAGGGGAGGGGAGGGGAGTGTGTCGCAGGGGAGGTGAGAGTGTCTCGGGGGGAGGGGAGAGTGTCCCGAGGGGAGGGGAGGGGAGAGTGTCCCGGTGGGAGGGGAGAGTGTCCCGGGGGGAGGGGAGAGTGTCCCGGGGGGAAGGGAGAGTGTCCCGGGGGGAGGGGAGAGTGTCCCGGGGGGAGGGGAGAGTGTCTCGGGGTGAGGGGCGAGTGTCCCGAGGGGAGGGGAGGGGAGAGTGTCCCGGTGGGAGGGGAGAGTGTCCCGGGGGGAGGGGAGAGTGTCCCGGGGGGAGGGGAGAGTGTCCCGGGGGGAGGGGAGGGGAGGGTGAGTGTCCCGGGGGGAGGGGAGGGTGCGTGTCCCGGCGGGGAGGGGAGGGGAGGGTGAGTGTCCCGGGGGGAGTGGAAGGTGAGTATCCCTGGGGGAGGGGAGGGGAGCGTGAGTGTCCTGGAGGGAGGGGGGGGGGAGGGTGAGTGTCCCGGTTGGGAGGGGAGGGGAGGGTGAGTGTCGCGGGTGGAGGGGAAGGGGAGTGTCCCAGGGGGGGTAGAGTGTCCCGAGGGGAGGGGAGTGTGTCCCAGGGGGAGGGGAGGGGTGAGTGTCCCGGGGGGAGGGGACGAGAGAGTGTCCGGGGGGAGGGGAGAGTGTCCCGAGGGGAGTGGAGGGGAGGGGAGAGTGTCCCGGGAGGAGGGGAGGGGAGGGGAGAGTGTCCCGGGGGGAGGGGAGGCGAGAGTGTCCCGGGGGGAGGGGAGGGGAGAATGTCTCGGGTGGAGTGGAGAGTATCTCGGGCGGAGGGGAGAGTGTCTCAGGGGGAGGGGAGAGTGTCTCAGGGGGAGGGGAGAGTGTCTTGGGGGAGGGGAGGGGAGAGTGTCCCGAGGGGAGTGGAGAGTGTCCCGGGGGAAGGGGAGAGTGGCCCGGGGGCAGGGGAGAGTGTCCCGAGTGGAGGGGAGAGTGCCCCGGGGGGAGGGGAGAGTGTCCCAGGGGGAGGGGAGAGTGTCCCGGGGGGAGGGGAGGGGAGAGTGTACAGAGGGGAGGGGAGGGGAGAGTGTCCCGAGGGGAGGGGAGCGGAGAGTGTCCCAGGGGGAGGGGAGAGTGTCCCGGGGGGAGAGGACAGTGTGCCAGGGGGAGGGGAGGGGAGAGTGTCCCAGGGGGAGGGGAGAGTGTCCCGGGGGGAGGAATGAGTGTCTCGGGGGGAGGGGAGAGTGTCCCGGGAGGAGGGGAGAGTGTCCCGGGGGGAGGGGAGAGTGTCCCAGGGGGAGGGGAGAGTGTCCCGAGGGGAGCGGAGAGTGTCCCGGCGGGAGGGGAGAGTGTCCCGGGGGGAGGGGAGATTGTCTCGGGAGGAGGGGAAAGTGGCCAGAGGGGAGGGGAGAGGAGAGTGTCCCGGGGGGATGAGAGAGTGTCCCGGGGGGGAGGGGAGAGTGTCCCTGGGGTAGGGGAGAGTGTCCCGGAGGGAAGGGAGGGAGTCCCGGGGGGAGGGGAGAGTGTCCCGAGGGGAGGTGAGAGTGTCTCAGGTGGAGGGGAGAGTGTCCCGGGGGGAGGGGAGAGTGTCCCGGGGGAAGGGGCGGGGAGGGGAGAGTGTCCCGGGGGGAGGGGAGAGTGTCTCAGGGGAGGGGAGAGTGTCCCGGGGGGAGGGGACAGTGTCTCAGGAGGAGGGCAGAGAATTCCCAGGGGGAGGGGAGAGTGTTCCAAGGGGAGGGGAGAGTGTCCCGAGGGGAGGGGAGTGTGTCCCGGGGGGAGGGGAGACGGTCCCGGGGGGAGGGGAGAGTGTCCCGGGGGGAGGGGAGAGTGTCCCGGGGGGAGGGGAGAGTGTCCCGGGAGGAGGGGAGAGTGTCCCAGGGGGAGGGGAGGGGAGAGTGACCCGGGGGGAGGGGAGAGTGTCCCGGGGGAAGGGGCGGGGAGGGGAGAGTGTCCCGGGGGGAGGGGAGAGTGTCTCAGGGGGAGGGCAGAGAATTCCCAGGGGGAGGGGAGAGTGTTCCAAGGGGAGGGGAGAGTGTCCCGAGGGGAGGGGAGTGTGTCCCGGGGGGAGGGGAGACGGTCCCGGGGGGAGGGGAGAGTGTCCCGGGGGGAGGGGAGAGTGTCCCGGGGGGAGGGGAGAGTGTCCCGGGAGGAGGGGAGAGTGTCCCAGGGGGAGGGGAGGGGAGAGTGACCCGGGGGGAGGGGAGAGTGTCCCGGGGAGAGGGGAGAGTGTCCCGAGGGGAGGGGAGGGGAGACTGTCCCAGGGGGTGGGGAGTGTGTCCCGGGGGGAGGGGAGGGGAGTGTCCCGAGGGGAGGGGAGGGGAGCGGAGGGGAGGGGAGACTGTCCCAGGGGGAGGGAGAGTGTCCCAAAGGGGAGGGGAGGGTGTCTCAGGGGGAGTGGAGAATGTCCCGAGGGGAGGGGAGAGTGTACCGAGGGGAGGGGAGAGTGTCTCGGGGAGAGGGGAGAGTGTCTCGGGGGGAGGGGAGAGTGTCTCGCGGGGAGGGGACAGTGTCCGGAGGGGAGGGGAGAGTGTCCCGGGGGGAGGGGAGAGTGTCTCGGGGGGAGGGGAGAGTGTCTCGGGGGGAGGGGAGAGTGTCTCCGGGGGAGGGGACAGTGTCTCCGGAGGAGGGGAGAGTGCCTCAGGGGGAGGGGAGAGTGTCTCGGTGGGAGGGGAGAGTATCTCGGGGAGAGGGGAGAGTGTCTCGGGGGGAGAGGAGAGTGACCCGGGGGGAGCGGAGAGAGTCCCAGGGGGAGGGGAGAGTGTCCCAGGGGGAGGGGAGGAGAGATTGTCCCGGGGGGAGGGGAGAGTGTCCCGGGGGGAGAGGAGAGTGCCCGTGAGGCAAGGCAGAGTGTCCCGAGGGGAGGGGAGTGTGTCTCGGCGGGAGGGGAGAGTGTCCCGGGGGGAGGGGAGAGTGTCCCTGGGGGAGGGGACGGGAGAGTGTCCCAGGGGGAGGGTAGGGGAGAGTTTCCCAAGGGGAGGGGAGGGGAGAGTGTCCCAGTGGGAGGGGAGAGAGTCCCAGGGGGAGGGGAGAGAGTCCCAGGGGAGGGGAGATTGTCCCAGGAGGAGGGGTGAGGAGCGGAGGGGATGGGAGACTGTCCCAGGGGGAGGGAGAGTGTCCCAAAGGGGAGGGGAGGGTGTCTCAGGGGGAGTGGAGAATGTCCCGAGGGGAGGGGAGAGTGTCCCGAGGGGAGGGGAGAGTGTCTCGGGGGGAGGGGAGAGTGTCTCGGGGGGAGGGGAGAGTGTCTCGCGGGGAGGGGACAGTGTCCGGAGGGGAGGGGAGAGTGTCCCGGGGGGAGGGGAGTGTGTCTCGGGGGGAGGAGAGAGTGTCTCGGGGGGAGGGGAGAGTGTCTCCGGGGGAGGGGACAGTGTCTCCGGAGGAGGGGAGAGTGCCTCAGGGGGAGGGGAGAGTGTCTCGGTGGGAGGGGAGAGTATCTCGGGGAGAGGGGAGAGTGTCTCGGGGGGAGAGGAGAGTGACCCGGGGGGAGCGGAGAGAGTCCCAGGGGGAGGGGAGAGTGTCCCAGGGGGAGGGGAGGAGAGATTGTCCCGGGGGGAGGGGAGAGTGTCCCGGGGGGAGAGGAGAGTGCCCGTGAGGCAAGGCAGAGTGTCCCGAGGGGAGGGGAGTGTGTCTCGGCGGGAGGGGAGAGTGTCCCGGGGGGAGGGGAGAGTGTCCCTGGGGTAGGGGACGGGAGAGTGTCCCAGGGGGAGGGGAGGGGAGAGTTTCCCAAGGGGAGGGGAGGGGAGAGTGTCCCAGTGGGAGGGGAGAGAGTCCCAGGGGGAGGGGAGAGAGTCCCAGGGGAGGGGAGATTGTCCCAGGAGGAGGGGAGGGGAGAGTGTCCCGAGTGGAGGGGAGAGTGTCCCGGGGGGAGGGGTAAGTGTCTCGGGGGGAGGCGAGAGTGTCCCGAGGGGAGGGGAGGGGAGAGTGTCCCGGTGGGAGGGGAGAGTGTCCCGGGGGGAGGGGAGAGTGTCCCGGGGGGAAGGGAGAGTGTCCCGGGGGGAAGGGAGAGTGTCCCGAGGGGAGGGGAGAGTGTCTCGGGGGGAGGGGAGAGTGTCCCGGGGGGAGGGGAGAGTGTCCCGGGGGTAGAGAGTGTCTCAGGGGAAGGGAGAGTGTCCTGGGGGGAGGGGAGGGTGTCTCAGGGGGAGGGGAGAGTGTCCCAGGAGGAGGGGAGGGGAGAGTGTCCCGGGGGGAGGGGAGAGTGTCCGGGGGGAGGGGAGAGTGTCTCTGGGGGAGGGGAGAGAGTCCCGAGAGGAGGGGAGAGAGTCTCGGGGGGAGGGGAGAGTGTCTCGGGGGGAGGGGAGAATGTCCCGGGGGGAGGGGAGAGTGTCTCTGGGGGAGGGGAGAGTGTCCCAGGGGGAGGGGAGAGTGTCCCGAGAGGATGGGGTGAGTCTCGGGGGGAGGGGAGAGAGTCACTGGGGGAGGGGAGAGTGTCCCGGGGGGAGGGGAGAATGTCCCGGGGGGAGGGGAGAGTGTCTCTGGGGGAGGGGAGAGTGTCCCGGGGGGAGGGGAGAATGTCCCGGGGGGAGGGGAGAGTGTCCCGGGGGGAGGGGTGTGTGTGCCGGGAGGAGGGGAGAGTGTCCCGGGGGGAGGGGAGAGTGTCTCGGGGGGAGGGGAGTGTGTCCCGGGGGGAGGGGAGGGGAGAGTGTCTCGGGGGGAGGGGAGAGTGTCTCAGGGGAGGGGAGAGTGTCCCGGGGGGAGGGGAGAGTGTCTCAGGAGGAGGGGAGAGTGTCTCAGGGGAGGGGAGAGTGTCCCGGGGGGAGGGGAGAGTGTCTCAGGGGGAGGGGAGAGTGTACCGGGGGGAGGGGAGGGGAGGGGAGAGTGTCTCAGGTGGAGGGGAGAGTGTCCCGGGGGGAGGGGAGAGTTTCCCGGGGGAAGGGGAGGGGAGGGGAGAGTGTCCCGGGGGGAGGGGAGAGTGTCTCAGGGGAGGGGAGAGTGTCCCGGGGGGAGGGGAGAGTGTCTCAGGGGGAGGGCAGAGAATTTCCAGGGGGAGGGGAGAGTGTTCCAAGGGGAGGGGAGAGTGTCCCGAGGGGAGGGGAGTGTGTCCCGGGGGGAGGGGAGACGGTCCCGGGGGGAGGGGAGAGTGTCCCGGGGGGAGGGGAGGGGAGAGTGACCCGGGGGGAGGGGAGAGTGTCCCGGGGAGAGGGGAGGGGAGTGTCCCGAGGGGAGGGGAGGGGAGTGGAGGGGAGGGGAGAGTGTCCCAGGGGGACCGAGAGTGTTCCGGGGGGAGGGGAGGGTGTCTCAGGGGGAGTGGAGAATGTCCCGAGGGGAGGGGAGAGTGTCCCGAGGGGAGGGGAGAGTGTCTCGGGGGGAGGGGAGAGTGCCTCGGGGGGAGGGGAGAGTGTCTCGCGGGGAGGGGAGAGTGTCTCGGTGGGGGGGGAGAGTATCTCGGGGGGAGGGGAGAGTGCCTCGGGGGGAGAGGAGAGTGATCCGGGGGGAGCGGAGAGAGTCCCAGGGGGAGGGGAGAGTGTCCCAGGGGGAGGGGAGGAGAGAGTGTCCCGGGGGGAGGGGAGAGTGTCCCGGGGGGAGAGTTGAGTGTCCCGGAGGCAAGGCAGAGTGTCCCGAGGGGAGGGGAGTGTGTCTCGGCGGGAGGGGAGAGTGTCCCGGGGGGAGGGGAGAGTGTCCCTGGGGGAGGGGACGGGAGAGTGTCCCAGGGGGAGGGGAGGGGAGAGTGTCCCAAGGGGAGGGGATGGGAGAGTGTCCCAGTGGGAGGGGAGAGATCCCAGGGGGAGGGGAGATTGTCCCAGGAGGAGGGGAGGGGAGAGTGTCCCGAGTGGAGGGGAGAGTGTCCCGGGGAGAGGGGAGAGTGTCCCGAGGGGAAGGGAGGGGAGAATGTCCCGAGGGGATGGGAGGGGAGGGGAGGGGAGAGTGTCGCGGGGGAGGGGAGAGTGTCCCGGGGGGAGGGGAGAGTGTCTCGGGGGGAGGGGAGAGTGTCTCGGGGGGAGGGGAGAGTGTCCCGAGGGGAGGGCAGGGGAGAGTGTCCCGGTGGGAGGGGAGAGTGTCCCGGGGGGAGGGGAGAGTGTCCCGGGGGGAAGGGAGAGTGTCCCGGGGGGAAGGGAGAGTGTCCCGAGGGGAGGGGAGAGTGTCTCGGGGGGAGGGGAGAGTGTCCCGGGGGGAGGGGAGAGTGTCCCGGGGGGAGGGAGTGTCTCAGGCTAGGGGAGAGTGTCCCGGGGGGAGGGAAGTGTGTCTCAGGGGGAGGGGAGAGTGTCCCAGGAGGAGGGGAGGGGAGAGTGTCCCGGGGGGAGGGGAGAGTGTCTCAGGGGGAGCGGAGAGTGTCCCGAGTGGAGGGGAGAGTGTCCCGAGGGGAGGGGAGAGTGTCTCGGGTGGAGGGGAGTGTGCCTCGGGGGGAGGGGATAGTGTCTCGCGGGGAGGGGAGAGTGTCTCGGGGGGAAGGGAGAGTGTCTCGGGGGGAGGGGTGAGTGTCTCGGGGGGAGGGGAGAGTGTCCCGAGGGGAGGGGAGGGTGTCCCGGGGGGAGGGGAGAGTGTCTCGGGGGGAGTGGAGAGTGTCCCGGGGGGAGGGGAGAGTGTCCCGGGGAGAGGGGAGAGGAGGGGAGGAGAGAGTGTCTCAGGGGAGGAGAGAGTGTCCCGGGAGGAGGGGAGGGTGTCTCAGGGGGAGGGGAGAGTGTCCCAGGAGGAGGGGAGGGGAGAGTGTCCCGGGGGGAGGGGAGAGTGTCCCAGGGGGAGGGGAGAGTGTCTCTGGGGGAGGGGAGAGTGTCCCGGGGGGAGGGGAGAATGTACCGGGGGGAGGGGAGAGTGTCTCTGGGGGAGGGGAGAGTGTCCCAGGGGGAGGGGAGAGTGTCCCGGGGGGAGGGGAGAGAGTCTCGGGGGGAGTGGAGAGTGTCTCTGGGGGAGGGGAGAGTGTCCCAGGGGGAGGGGAGAGTGTCCCGGGGGGAGGGGAGAGTGTCCCGAGGGGAGGGGAGGGGAGAGTGTCCCGGTGGGAGGGGAGAGTGTCCCGGGGGGAGGGGAGAGTGTCCCGGGGGGAGGGGAGAGTGTCCGGGGGGAGGGGAGGGGAGGGTGAGTGTCCCGGGGGGAGGGGAGTGTGGGTGTCCCGGCGGGGAGGGGAGGGGAGGGTGAGTGTCCCAGGGGGAGTGGAAGGTGAGTATCCCTGGGGGAGGGGAGGGGAGCGTGACTGTCCTGGAGGGAGGGGGGGGAGTGTGAGTGTCCTGGTTGGGAGGGGAGGGGAGGGTGAGTGTCGCGGGTGGAGGGGAAGGGGAGTGTCCCAAGGGGGGGGTAGAGTGTCCCGAGGGGAGGTGAGTGTGTCCCAGGGGGAGGGGAGTGGTGAGTGTCCCGGGGGGAGGGGAGGGGAGAGTGTCCGGGGGGAGTGGAGAGTGTCCCGAGGGGAGGGGAGGGGAGGGGAGAGTGTCCCGGGAGGAGGGGAGGGGAGGGGAGAGTGTCCCGGGGGGAGGGGAGGCGAGAGTGTCCCGGGGGGAGGGGAGGTGAGAATGTCTCGGGGGTAGTGGAGAGTATCTCGGGCGGAGGGGAGAGTGTCTCAGGGGGAGGGGAGAGTGTCTCAGGGGGAGGGGAGTTTGTCTCGGGGGAGGGGAGGGGAGGGTGTCCCGAGGGGAGTGGAGAGTGTCCCGGGGGGAGGGGAGAGTGTCCCGGGGGCAGGGGAGAGTGTCCCGAGTGGAGGGGAGAGTGTCCCGGGGGGAGGGGAGAGTGTCTCAGGGGGATTGGAGAGTGTCCCAGGGGGAGGGGAGAGTGTCCCGGGGGGAGGGGAGAGTGTCCCAGGTGGAGGGGAGAGTGTCCCGAGGGGAGGGGAGAGTGTCCCGGCGGGAGGAATGAGTGTCTCGGGGGGAGGGGAGAGTGTCCCGGGAGGAGGGGAGAGTGTCCCGGGGGGAGGGGAGAGTGTCCCAGGGGGAGGGGAGAGTGTCCCGAGGGGAGGGGAGAGTGTCCCGGGAGGAGGGGAGAGTGTCCCGGGGGGAGGGGAGAGTGTCCCAGGGGGAGGGGAGAGTGTCCCGAGGGGAGGGGAGAGTGTCCCGGGGGGAGGGGAGAGTGTCTCAGGGGGAGGGGAGAGTGTCCCAGGGGGAGGGGAGAGTGTCCCGGGGGGAGGGGAGAGTGTCCCAGGGGGAGGGGAGAGTGTCCCGAGGGGAGGGGAGAGTGTCCCGGCGGGAGGAATGAGTGTCTCGGGGGGAGGGGAGAGTGTCCCGGGAGGAGGGGAGAGTGTCCCGGGGGGAGGGGAGAGTGTCCCAGGGGGAGGGGAGAGTGTCCCGAGGGGAGGGGAGAGTGTCCCGGGAGGAGGGGAGAGTGTCCCGGGGGGAGGGGAGAGTGTCCCAGGGGGAGGGGAGAGTGTCCCGAGGGGAGGGGAGAGTGTCCCGGCGGGAGGGGAGAGTGTCCCGGGGGGAGGGGAGAGTGTCTCGGGAGGAGGGGAAAGTGCCCAGAGGGGAGGGGAGGGGAGAGTGTCCCGCGGGGATGAGAGAGTGTCCAGGGCGGGGAGGGGAGAGTGTCCCTGGGGTAGGGGAGAGTGTCCCGGAGGGATGGGAGGGAGTCCAGGGGGGAGGGGAGAGTGTCCCGAGGGGAGGGGAGAGTTTCCCGGGGGAAGGGGAGGGGAGAGTGTCCCGGGGGGAGGGGAGAGTGTCTCGGGGGGAGGGGAGAGTGTCTCGGGGGGAGGGGAGAGTGTCTCCGGGGGAGGGGACAGTGTCTCCGGAGGAGGGGAGAGTGCCTCAGGGGGAGGGGAGAGTGTCTCGGTGGGAGGGGAGAGTATCTCGGGGAGAGGGGAGAGTGTCTCGGGGGGAGAGGAGAGTGACCCGGGGGGAGCGGAGAGAGTCCCAGGGGGAGGGGAGAGTGTCCCAGGGGTAGGGGAGGAGAGATTGTCCCGGGGGGAGGGGAGAGTGTCCCGGGGGGAGAGGAGAGTGCCCGTGAGGCAAGGCAGAGTGTCCCGAGGGGAGGGGAGTGTGTCTCGGCGGGAGGGGAGTGTGTCCCGGGGGGAGGGGAGAGTGTCCCTGGGGGAGGGGACGGGAGAGTGTCCCAGGGGGAGGGGAGGGGAGAGTGTCCCAAGGGGAGGGGAGGGGAGAGTGTCCCAGTGGGAGGGGAGAGAGTCCCAGGGGGAGGGGAGAGAGTCCCAGAGGGAGGGGAGATTGTCCCAGGAGGAGGGGAGGGGAGAGTGTCCCGAGTGGAGGGGAGAGTGTCTCGGGGGGAGGGGTAAGTGTCTCGGGGGGAGGCGAGAGTGTCCCGAGGGGAGGGGAGGGGAGAGTGTCGTGGTGGGAGGGGAGAGTGTCCCGGGGGGAGGGGAGAGTGTCCCGGGGTAAGGGAGAGTGTCCCGGGGGGAAGGGAGAGTGTCCCGAGGGGAGGGGAGAGTGTCTCGGGGGGAGGGGAGAGTGTCCCGGGGGGAGGGGAGAGTGTCCCGGGGGTAGAGAGTGTCTCAGGGGAGGGGAGAGTGTCCTGGGGGGAGGGGAGGGTGTCTCAGGGGGAGGGGAGAGTGTCCCAGGAGGAGGGGAGGGGAGAGTGTCCCGGGGGGAGGGGAGAGTGTCCGGGGGGAGGGGAGAGTGTCTCTGGGGGAGGGGAGAGAGTCCCGAGAGGAGGGGAGAGAGTCTCGGGGGGAGGGGAGAGTGTCTCGGGGGGAGGGGAGAATGTCCCGGGGGGAGGGGAGAGTGTCCCGAGAGGAGGGGAGAGAGTCTCGGGGGGAGGGGAGAGAGTCACTGGGGGAGGGGAGAGTGTCCCGGGGGGAGGGGAGAATGTCCCGGGGGGAGGGGAGAGTGTCTCTGGGGGAGGGGAGAGTGTCCCGGGGGGAGGGGAGAATGTCCCGGGGGGAGGGGAGAGTGTCCCGGGGGGAGGGGTGTGTGTGCCGGGAGGAGGGGAGAGTGTCCCGGGGGGAGGGGAGAGTGTCCCGAGAGGAGGGGAGAGAGTCTCGGGGGGAGGGGAGAGAGTCACTGGGGGAGGGGAGAGTGTCCCGGGGGGAGGGGAGAATGTCCCGGGGGGAGGGGAGAGTGTCTCTGGGGGAGGGGAGAGTGTCCCGGGGGGAGGGGAGAATGTCCCGGGGGGAGGAGAGAGTGTCCCGGGGGGAGGGGTGTGTGTGCCGGGAGGAGGGGAGAGTGTCTCGGGGGGAGGGGAGTGTGTCCCGGGGGGAGGGGAGGGGAGAGTGTCTCGGGGGGAGGGGAGAGTGTCTCAGGGGAGGGGAGAGTGTCCCGGGGGGAGGGGAGAGTGTCTCAGGAGGAGGGGAGAGTGTCTCAGGGGAGGGGAGAGTGTCCCGAGGGGAGGGGAGAGTGTCTCAGGGGGAGGGGAGAGTGTACCGGGGGGAGGGGAGGGGAGGGGAGAGTGTCTCAGGTGGAGGGGAGAGTGTCCCGGGGGGAGGGGAGAGTTTCCCGGGGGAAGGGGAGGGGAGGGGAGAGTGTCCCGGGGGGAGGGGAGAGTGTCTCAGGGGGAGGGCAGAGAATTTCCAGGGGGAGGGGAGAGTGTTCCAAGGGGAGGGGAGAGTGTCCCGAGGGGAGGGGAGTGTGTCCCGGGGTGAGGGGAGACGGTCCCGGGGGGAGGGGATAGTGTCCCGGGGGAGGGGAGGGGAGAGTGACCCGGGGGGAGGGGAGAGTGTCCCGGGGAGAGGGGAGGGGAGTGTCCCGAGGGGAGGGGAGGGGAGGGGAGGGGAGGGGAGAGTGTCCCAGGGGGAGGGAGAGTGTTCCGGGGGGAGGGGAGGGTGACTCAGGGGGAGTGGAGAATGTCCCGAGGGGAGGGGAGAGTGTCCCGAGGGGAGGGGAGAGTGTCTCGGGGGGAGGGGAGAGTGTCTCGGGGGGAGGGGAGAGTGTCTCGCGGGGAGTGGAGAGTGTCTCGGGGGGAAGTGAGAGTGTCTCGGGGGAGGGGACAGTGTCCGGAGGGGAGGGGAGAGTGTCCCGGGGGGAGGGGATAGTGTCTCGGGGGGAGGGGATAGTGTCTCGGGGGGAGGGGAGAGTGTCTCCGGGGGAGGGGACAGTGTCTCCGGAGGAGGGGAGAGTGCCTCAGGGGGAGGGGAGAGTGTCTCGGTGGGAGGGGAGAGTATCTCGGGGAGAGGGGAGAGTGTCTCGGGGGGAGAGGAGAGTGACCCGGGGGGAGCGGAGAGAGTCCCAGGGGGAGGGGAGAGTGTCCCAGGGGGAGGGGAGGAGAGATTGTCCCGGGGGGAGGGGAGAGTGTCCCGGGGGGAGAGGAGAGTGCCCGTGAGGCAAGGCAGAGTGTCCCGAGGGTAGGGGAGTGTGTCTCGGCGGGAGGGGAGAGTGTCCCGGGGGGAGGGGAGAGTGTCCCTGGGGGACGGGACGGGAGAGTGTCCCAGGGGGAGGGGAGGGGAGAGTGTCCCAAGGGGAGGGGAGGGGAGAGTGTCCCAGTGGGAGGGGAGAGAGTCCCAGGGGGAGGGGAGAGAGTCCCAGGGGGAGGGGAGATTGTCCCAGGAGGAGGGGAGGGGAGAGTGTCCCGAGTGGAGGGGAGAGTGTCCCGGGGGGAGGGGTAAGTGTCTCGGGGGGAGGCGAGAGTGTCCCGAGGGGAGGGGAGGGGAGAGTGTCCCGGTGGGAGGGGAGAGTGTCCCGGGGGGAAGGGAGAGTGTCCCGGGGGGAAGGGAGAGTGTCCCGAGGGGAGGGGAGAGTGTCTCGGGGGGAGGGGAGAGTGTCCCGGGGGGAGGGGAGAGTGTCCCGGGGGTAGAGAGTGTCTCAGGGGAGGGGAGAGTGTCCTGGGGGGAGGGGAGGGTGTCTCAGGGTGAGGGGAGAGTGTCCCAGGAGGAGGGGAGGGGAGAGTGTCCCGGGGGGAGGGAAAGTGTCCCGGGGGGAGGGGAGAGTGTCTCTGGGGGAGGGGAGAGAGTCCCGAGAGGAGGGGAGAGAGTCTCGGGGGGAGGTGAGAGTGTCTCGGGGGGAGGGGAGAATGTCCCGGGGGGAGGGGAGAGTGTCTCTGGGGGAGGGGAGAGTGTCCCAGGGGGAGGGGAGAGTGTCCCGAGAGGAGGGGAGAGAGTCTCGGGGGGAGGGGAGAGAGTCACTGGGGGAGGGGAGAGTGTCCCGGGGGGAGGGGAGAATGTCCCGGGGGGAGTGGAGAGTGTCTCTGGGGGAGGGGAGAGTGTCCCGGGGGGAGGGGAGAATGTCCCGGGGGGAGGGGAGAGTGTCCCGGGGGGAGGGGTGTGTGTGCCGGGAGGAGGGGAGAGAGTCCCGGGGGGAGGGGAGAGTGTCTCGGGGGGAGGGGAGTGTGTCCCGGGGGGAGGGGAGGGGAGAGTGTCTCGGGGGGAGGGGAGAGTGTCTCAGGGGAGGGGAGAGTGTCCCGGGGGGAGGGGAGAGTGTCTCAGGAGGAGGGGAGAGTGTCTCAGGGGAGGGGAGAGTGTCCCGGGGGGAGGGGAGAGTGTCTCAGGGGGAGGGGAGAGTGTACCAGGGGGAGGGGAGGGAAGGGGATAGTGTCCCGAGGGGAGGGGAGGGGATAGTGTTCCGGGGGTGGGGGAGAGTGACTTAGGGGAGGGGAGAATGTCCCGGGGGGAGGGGATAGTGTCCCGGGGGTGGGGGAGAGTGTCTCAGGGGGAGGGGAGAGTGTCTCAGGGGAGGGGAGAGTGTCCCGGGGGGAGGGGAGAGTGTCTCAGGAGGAGGGGAGAGTGTCTCAGGGGAGGGGAGAGTGTCCCGGGGGGAGGGGAGAGTGTCTCAGGGGGAGGGGAGAGTGTACCAGGGGGAGGGGAGGGAAGGGGATAGTGTCCCGAGGGGAGGGGAGGGGATAGTGTCCCGGGGGTGGGGGAGAGTGACTTAGGGGAGGGGAGAATGTCCCGGGGGGAGGGGATAGTGTCCCGGGGGTGGGGGAGAGTGTCTCAGGGGGAGGGGAGAGTGTCTCAGGGTGAGGGGAGAGTGTCCCAGGGGGAGGGGAGAGTGTCCCAGGGGGAGGGGAGAGTGTCCCGAGGGGAGGGGTGAGTGTCCCGGGGGGAGGGGAGGGGAGAGTGTCCCGGGGGGAGGGGAGGGGAGAGTGTCCCGAGGGGAGGGGAGGGGAAAGTGTCCCGGGGGGAGGGGAGGGGAGGGGAGAGTGTCCCGAGGGGAGAGGAGAAAGTCCCAGGGGGCGGGAGGCGAGAGTGTCCCGAGGGGAGGGGAGAGTGTCCCGAGGGGAGGGGAGAGTGTCCCGAGGGGAGGGGAGGGGAGAGTGTCCCGGGGGGAGGGGAGAGTGTCCCGGGGGGAGGGTAGAGTGACCCGGGGGGAGGGGAGAGTGTCCCGGGGGGAAGGGACAGTGTCCCAGGGGGAGGGGAGAGTGTCCCGAGTGGAGGGGAGTGTGTCTCAGTTGGAGGGGAGAGTGTACCGGGGGGAGGGGAGAGTGTCCCAGGGGGAGGGGAGAGTGTCCTGAGAGGAGGGGAGAGTGTCCCGGTGGGAGTGGAGAGTGTACCGGGGGGAGGGGAGAGTGTCCCGGGGGGCGGGGAGAGTGTCTCGGGGGGAGGAGAGAGTGTCCCGGGGGGAGCGGAGAATGTCCTGGGGGGAGGGGAGAGTGTCTCGTGGGGAGGGGAGAGTGTCCCGGGGGGCGGGGAGAGTGTCCCGGGGGGAGGGGAGAGTGTCCCGGGGGGAGGGGTGAGTGTGCCGGGGGGTAGTGGAGAATGTCCCGGGGGGAGGGGAGAGTGTCTCGTGGGGAGGGGAGAGTGTCTCGGGGGGAGGGGAGAGTGTCCCGAGTGGAGGGGAGGGGAGTGTGTCCCGGGGGGGAGTGGAGAGTGTCCCGGGGGGAGGGGAGAATGTCCCGGGGGGAGGGGAGAGTGTCCCGAGGGGAGGGCAGGGGAGAGTGTCCCGGGGGGAGGGGAGAGTGTCCCGGGGGGAGGGGAGAGTGTCCCGGGGGGAGGGGAGAGTGTTCTGGGGGGAAGGAGAGTGTCCCGGGGGGAGGGGAGAATGTCCCGGGGGGTGGGGAGAGTGTCCCGGAGGGAGGGGAGAATGTCCCGGGGGGTGGGGAGAGTGACCCGAGGGGAGGGCAGGGGAGAGTGTCTCGGGGGGAGGGGAGAGTGTCCCGGGGGGAGGGGAGAGTGTCCCGGGGGGTGGGGAGAGTGTCCCGGGGGGATGGGAGAGTTCCCCAAGGGGAGGGGAGAGTGTCTCAGGGGGAGGGGAAAGACTCCCGGGGTGAGGGGAGAGTGTCCCGGGGGGAGGGGAGGGGAGAGTGTCCCGGGGGGAGGGGAGAGTGTCTCAGGGGAGGGGAGAGTGTCCCGGGGGGAGGGGAGAGTGTCTCAGGGGGAGGGGAGAGTGTCCGGAGGGGAGGGGAGAGTGTCCCGAGGGGATTGGAGAGTGTCCCGAGGGGAGAGTGTTCCGAGGGGAGGGGAGAATATCCCGAGGGGAGGGGAGAGTGTCCCGGGGGGAGGGGAGAGTGTCTCGGGGGGAGGGGAGAGTGTTCCGAGGGGCGGGGCGGGGAGGGGAGAGTGTCCCGGGGGGAGGGGAGAGTGTCCCGGGGGGAGGGGGAATGTCCCGGGGGGAGGGGAGAGTGTCTCGGAGAGAGGGGAGAGTGTCCCGAGGGGAGGGGAGGGGGGAGTGTCCCGGGGGGAGGGGAGAGTGTCTCAGGGGGAGGGGAGAGGAGAGTATCCCGGAAGGAGGGGAGGGGAGAGTATCCCGAGGGGAGGGGAGGGGTGGGGAGATTGTCCCGAGGGGATATGGAGAGTGTCCCAGGGGGAGGGCAGGTGAGAGTGTCCCGGGGGGAGGGGAGAGTGTCCCGGGGGGAGGGGAGAGTGTCCCGCGGGGAGGGGAGTGTGTACCGGGGGGAGGGGAGGGGAGAGTGTCCCGAGGGGAGTGGAGAGCGTCCCAGTGGAAGGAGAGAGTGTCCCCGGGGGAGGGAAGGGGAGAGTCTCCCGAGGGGAGGGGAGAGTGTCTCGGGGGGAGGGGATAGTGTCCCGAGGGGAGGGGAGGGGAGAGTGTCCCGGGGGGAGGGGAGAGTGTCTCAGGGAGAGGGGAGAGGAGAGTGTCCCGGGGAGAGGGGAGGGGAGAGTATTCCGAGGAGAGGGGAGAGTGTCCCGGCGGGAGGGGAGAGTTTCCCGGGGGGAGGGGAGAGTGTCTCGGGGGGAGGGGAGAGTGGCCGGAGGGGAGGGGAGGGGAGAGTGTCCCGGGGGGAGGAGAGAGTGTCCCGGGGGGGAGGGGAGAGTGTCCCTGGGGTAGCGGAGAGTGTCCCGGAGGGAAGGGAGGGAGTCCCGGGGGGAGGGGAGAGTGTCCCGAGGGGAGGGGAGAGTGTCTCAGGTGGAGGGGAGAGTGTCCCGGGGGGAGGGGAGAGTGTCCCGGGGGAAGGGGAGGGGAGGGGAGAGTGTCCCGGGGGGAGGGGAGAGTGTCTCAGGGGGGTGGGGAGAGTGTCCCGGGGGAGGGGAGAGTGTCTCAGGGGGAGGGCAGAGAATTCCCAGGGGGTGGGGAGAGTGTTCCAAGGGGAGGGGAGAGTGTCCCGAGGGGAGGGGAGTGTGTCCCGGGGGGAGGGGAGACGGTCCCGGGGGGAGGGGAGAGTGTCCCGGGGGGAGGGGAGGGGAGAGTGTCCCGGGGGGAGGGGAGAGTGTCCCGGGGGGAGGGGAGAGTGTCCCGAGGGGAGGGGAGGGGAGAGTGTCCCAGGGGGTAGGGAGAGTGTCCCGGGGGGAGGGGAGGGGAGTGTCCCGAGGGGAGGTGAGAGGAGGGGAGGGGAGAGTGTCCCAGGGGGAGGGAAGGGGAGGGGAGAGTGTCTCAGGGGAGGGGAGAGTGTCCCGAGGCGAGGGGAGAGTGTCCCGAGGGGAGGGGAGAGTGTCCAGAGGGGAGGTGAGAGTGTCCCGGAGGGAGGGGTGAGTGTCCCGGGGGGAGGGGAGAGTGTCCCGGGGGGAGGGGAGAGTGTCCCGGGGGGAATGGAGAATGTCCCGAGGGAGAGGAGGGGAGAGTGTCCCAGGGGGAGGGGAGAGTGTCCCGGGGGGAGAGGAGAGTGTCCCGGAGGCAAGGCAGAGTGTCCCGGGGGGAGAGGAGAGTGTCCTGAGGGGAGGGGAGTGTGTCTCGGGGGGAGGGGAGAGTGACCCGGGGGGAGGGGAGAGTGTCCCTGGGGTAGCGGAGACTGTCCCGGAGGGAAGGGAGGGAGTCCCGGGTGGAGGGGAGGGGAGAGTGTACCGAGGGGAGGGGAGGGGAGAGTGTCCCGAGGGGAGGGGAGGGGAGAGTGTCCCGGGAGGAGGGGAGGGGTGTGTGTCCCGAGGGGAGAGGACAGTGTGCCAGGGGGAGGGGAGGGGAGAGTGTCCCAGGGAAGGGGAGAGTGTCCCGAGAGGAGGGGAGAGTGTCCCGGGGGGATGGGAGAGTGTCCCGGGGGGAGGGGAGAGTGTCCCGGAGGGAGGAATGAGTGTCTCGGGGGGAGGGGAGAGTGTCCCGGGAGGAGGGGAGAGTGTCCCGGGGGGAGGGGAGAGTGTCCCAGGGGGAGGGGAGAGTGTCCCGAGGAGAGGGGAGAGTGTCCCGGCGGGAGGGGAGAGTGTCCCGGGGAGAGGGGAGAGTGTCTCGGGGGGAGGGGAGAGTGGCCAGAGGGGAGGGGAGGGGAGAGTGTCCCGGGGGGAGGAGAGAGTGTCCCGGGGGCGAGGGGAGAGTGTCCCTGTGGTAGCGGAGAGTGTCCCGGAGGGAAGGGAGGGAGTCCCGGGGGGAGGAGAGAGTGTGCCGAGGGGAGGGGAGTGTGTCTCAGGTGGAGGGGAGAGTGTCCCGGGGGAAGGGGAGGGGAGGGGAGAGTGTCCCGGGGGGAGGTGAGAGTGTCTCAGTGGAGGGGAGAGTGTCCCGGGGGGAGGGGAGAGTGTCTCAGGGGAGGGCAGAGAATTCCCAGGGGGTGGGGAGAGTGTTCCAAGGGGAGGGGAGAGTGTCCCGAGGGGAGGGGAGTGTGTCACGGGGGGAGGAGAGAGTGTCCCGGGGGGGAGGGGAGAGTGTCCCTGGGGTAGCGGAGAGTGTCCCGGAGGGAAGGGAGGGAGTCCCAGGGGGAGGGGAGAGTGTCCCGAGGGTAGAGGTGAGTGTCTCAGGTGGAGGGGAGAGTGTCCCGGGGGGAG